>NC_133340.1:49894623-50049352 GCF_030506205.2 Paramisgurnus dabryanus | reverse complement strand
TTGAGGTAATCAATTCAAGCATTTTGAAACGTGACATTTTCAAAATGGGCCAGACTAAGTATATCTAACTAATTAACTAGTAATGTGAAGCTTATGACAAAATATTAACAGTTTTATTAAGATCAGACAATATATGTCTTTCCAAGACTAGGGCTGGTTGAATAAACATACAGTAGCCATTAAGTAAAGACTGTGTTTTAAGGACTAGTCTGAAGAACTAGTAGTTAGTTAGGGCTAATCAGTCTTACTATTTTGATTTAAATATAATTTAAATAATTTAAATATTTTTTCATATGATACTTAAAGCAGTTATGTTTAATCATGAAGACAAAAATGTATGACTAACTTTGAATACTAGTCTTAGAGATTCATGTTACTGACCATTGGTTTAAGTGTAGTTACAGACTAAAATTAAGGCTTAAGTTTTAGTTATCTTACTTGAAAATAGCTTACACTGGCCTACCTTTAAATATATCTGGGCCATAGTTTTGTCTTAAGATGTACACCAGTAATGTTTTTTATAAGGTTTGTTTGAAAAAAGTACCTAAATGTTTTTACATAACTAATGGCTAGTCATGCATCAATTTAAACCTGTGGGAAACAACCCTATGAAGTTATAAAGCTTCAAATGTTGTCTTAGAATTCTTCAAATCCTAAAGGCCACTTCACACTGGTCAGACAGACTCCAACAGACGCGTCTGTTGGAGTCTGTCTGACCAGTGTGAAACCCCTGTTGGAAGTTGTTGGATCAAAGTAAATGAGACTTTAGAATGTGGTTGTCTGTTGGTGTCTGTTGGTGTCTGTTGGAGTTGGTAGTTGTCTGACCAGTGTGAACTGGCCTTAAAGGTATGAAAAAGATTGCTGTAAATATGTGGATCCTTAAAGAACAATAATAGGCCAACATTAGAAATAATAACTAATAATCACACATAAAGAGAATAAATATTTGGTTATCAGTAGCTTTAGTATTCTAATCTATTTTCCATAACATAAACACGTCATGCTGTGTCTTATAAAGTTTTCAATAATTGTTTATAGAATTATTGCAATGAAATTGTAATGTTATGATACACTTGGTTATTTTAAATATAAATGTTTACTGAAAACTTACTCTAGCACAGCACGTGTGTGAACACAAGGCAAGGCAAGGCAAGGCAAGTTTATTTGTATAGCACATTTCATACACAGAGGTCATTCAAAGTGCTTTACATAGAAATGAGAAAACAATATATAAAAGAGAAAAAAGAAAATTTAAAAATAATAGATACACAATAAAATCACAATAAAAAAAGATACATGAGAATTTTGAATAACAATTAAAGAAAATGAATGTGATTTTAATAAAAACAGTTTAAAATGTTAAACAGAATAAAACAGGAGTAATAGTGGCTTGAGTTAAAGGTGCAGTCAGTGTAAAGCAGCACAGTGCTCATTCAGTAAATGCAGAGTTAAACAGATGTGTTTTTAATCTAGATTTAAAAGTTAGTATTCTAATCTATTTTCTATTTACAAATAAGTGCTTAATAGCAAATCTGACTGACATTTGCTTAATGACATCATATTTGTTATTAACTCCATTTGATATAAACAACACATCTGGATCAGTTATGTATGGACATAGCCAGTTGTTAAATGTAAAAAATGTACAGCTTTAGTACTATTTTTAGGCCTACTATAATATGACAGAGGCTGTCATCTGAAAAACTTGTATGTTTGCACATCATATCTATGTCAAAGAATATATATGTTCTATAAGAACAATTACTTTTGTTTAAAAAAATAGTCTAAAAGATTTAAACAAGCAACCATTTAGTAAGACCTAGATCTCTATGAATTAAAATGACTGTTTCAGATGAGAGAAACATACAAAATGTGCAGAGCATATTTGTGTATATGTTCCTTTTGTCCATAAAAATATATACGGTTTAATAACTTGCATACCTCACTTTATTTACCTAATGAAAACAGAAAGCCTTCATGGTACTCGATTAAAGGACATGAACATGAATCTGCTAAATGAAATGATATTTGTTATTGACACAATTTAATAACACCATCCACCATTCAGATAACGTATCTGGTTTTGTTTTATTAAATGGTTTCAGTTCTTACACTCAACAACAGTAAAGCCAGTGCAGTACAATTTTCTCTACACTGTATAATACAAATACAAAAACAACTTTGCAGAAGTATAGCTATCACACAGTCATTTTGAAAACGGCCCTGACGAACGGCCCCTAAAGCTTATGACAAAGCATACAAGTATTATTGAGATCTGGCAATATACTCAAATTCCTTATTGTGATTTTTAGGTGCAATTTTCCGTTATGTCCACTAGATGGCTGTAGAGGATCAATCACTGGCTGACATTTGCACTCACAGAAAACCCAGAAGATGATTACTCTTTAACTAAGTCTACTATTAATAGAACTCTGTACACATTTAACCTGTTAAGCCAGACAGCCGTTTTCAGGCCAAATCATGAAATTTACATGCCCACACTAAAACAGCTGTAGTTCCAAAACCCTTTGACCTACAGACACAATTTTGATATCTCTAAAAAGAAGACACTTGTGTCTTTACTTCTCATGTATCAGAATTCAGATATGTAAAAAAAGCTAAATGTTATAGTCACTGAAGTGTGGTGAAAATGTTTTATTAAAATTAAACGTGTTTTTATTTAATTAATAATGTCATATTAAATGTGCCATACCAACCCAAAAACAACATAGACTTAAGACCACATGTCTGACTAATCTATGTTTTAAATTTGAAGATGATATGATAAAAAAATAAGGTTACTGTAAGCTTTGATCTTCACCATGGCACATTTCAAAAAATGGCCACTGGGCTGCTCCAAATCATCACCTGCTATAATGATGTAGAATAAAGTAGAAAAAGCTTTATAAATTAATTATTTACATGTGTGTATTACCTAGAGTATGTATCTACAAAACTTTATTAATTACATAAAAACATTGTATAGACATTTGACAAAAATGTGTTTTAACTTAAATATTGAAATAAACTAGTAACCGTAAACTACACAGTACATAGTAATTATGAAGCTTTTAAAATAAAAATAAAACTATTTACATTGTGGACACCTCATGTTTTACAAACTAAAGCACTCAGCACAGCAGTTGTTGTGAAGTGATAAAAGAAGTATTCATATTAATGGCGGTGACGTATCTCTATCGCGAGTAAATTGCGTAACCATTCATTCAGTGATGGGCGATAGAAAAGCACCCAGACAGCGATCTGTTACTAATAATAAGCTTTTGTCCTCACAATATACATTCAGAGTACTTGCATAATGTTAGGTACATCAACAATGTCTGCAAATAGCGAATGTGCATCAGAATGACAAGCAGTCTAAGTTACTGCAGATAACAGGTGCACGAAAATAACACACAAAACATCAGTAAAACACTAAACTTATTAGCTGTATGTGAAATATTTATCATAATGTGTGTGTGTGGACTCATTTTAAACATAATACTCTGACTGACCTGATCGCGTATGCCTTTTCCATAGTAGAATCGCGCTGCGTGTGCAGTTGTTAAATAACAATATGGATTTAGGATTATTTGATGCAAAATCCCATGGAAACAACGAAGAAATATCAATATTTCTCATATGTAATACGTTTGTGGACTAAAACTGCGAATGGATGTTATATTGTGAAGGCTTAGCAATGAGATTTCAGCAGTGTGAGCTCGTCTAAAGTTATGAGGGAGGCGCAGTTTCAAAATAAGAGCGTGAAGTCATTTTATGAATTAACAAATTTAAATATGACCTCGTTGCATAAAATTTATTATTAATTTTGCTAGAGCATTTATTTCGTGGAACAGCATTTAAAAATGAAATCTAAACCCTCCAACCTTTCTAATGATATATGGCATGACAAGTTTAATAACCTTCTTCATCAGTATAATGTATTGTAAACATAATAGTTTGTAAACAAAACGCGTCAGGACCACGCACGGGCCCGGTTCGCTTTAACAGGTTAAAGGTGCAGTGTGTAATTTTTAGAAGGATCTCTTGACGAAAATGCAAAATTATATACAAAACTATATTATCAGGGGTGTATAAAGACCTTTCATAATGAACCGGTATGTGTTTATTACCTTAGAACGAGACCTTTTTATCTACATACACTGAGGGTCCCCTTACATAGAAGTCACCATTTTGTGCCGCCATTTTTCTACAGAAGCCCTTAACGGACAAATTTTTTTACTAAGTTGTCTCCGACGATGACATGTTTGTCTGGTGGCGGCTACTGTAGCTTCTCTATGTGTTTCAAAAGCGAGGGGTGAGCAGTGGACTAAGCCATTGATTGCAATTCGTGACCTCACCACTAGCTGCCGCTAAAATGTACACACTGCACCTTTAACTTCATGATTTTACTGTTATAATATTAAAATCACATTTAGTGAAAGACTACCACTTCAATTGTTCTGAGTTATCAGTTTTAACACTCATGTCATTTTATGATAGCTGTGAAACGTGAACATAATTTTGGAGGCACTTACACGACATTTGCAGTAAGAATTATATATTTTTTGTTTTTTATAAAAAAAAACTACATACCAAATGAGTGTATAACCATGTCAATATTAAGTCTTGTTCTTTAACAGTCTTGTTTCTCCTTTCTCAGGTAAACGTGTGTGTGTACAATATACAATGCAGAATATCTATATGGCCATGTCCTTAAACGTCTTGTGATCTAAATGGCTTGAACCCCGATAATCGCTGCTAGCAGCTATATTTAGGGGTTCAAGCCCGTAGGGCTGAAACCCTATTGTAATTGTTAAGATTTTTATTTATTATTATTATTTTGCCGTAAAACGGAATGTGCAGACCAAACCGTAAGGCCTAGAGACTTGAAACTTGGTCAAATGGTAGGACCCAATTTGGGGAGAGGTTGATAGAGTATCAACCCGATTGGCCTATAGGTGGCGCTATAGCGATAACAAACGCGTTGATGATCATAACTCCCACAAATCTTGTCCAAATGTCAAGTGTCTTATATCACTGGAATCCTTGCGTCAAGTCGAACAAAACGTATATCTCCGATTTCATTTCCGCCATGGAAATTTTTTCGCTATTTTCGATTTTGTCGAAAAAAATAAAAACGAACTAGTCCTAGGTTTTTCATCCGATCGGAACCGTTCCAGTGCTGTAATATTCCTTGGAGTGTGAATATGAAAAGTTATCAAAAAAACTGGAACTTTAGACTCGCCGTCGTCAAGCCACGCCCAAACGCCCCCAATGGGCGGAGCCTCTTGGACTTAAATGGCTATAACTTGGGATTGGAAAGAGGTATCAACACCAAATTTGGTACACATATGCAATGGACTATTCTGGGGTCACGAAACAAAAATTGCGCCGCTTGACCACTAGCTGGCGCTATAACACCACCTCAACTTTGAAGGTCTGTAACTACAGAAATGTGCGACCGATCAACTTGACATTTGGCACCGGTGTTCCTGGTCTAGGGTACTATCTATGTGTAAAAGGAAATTCGCTTAGATCAAAAAACATGGCCGCCATCGGCCAATCAAGGAAAAGCAGCTGTTAGACAGGGTTAACGGAGGCCGATCGTAACGAAACGCGTTGGGCCTGTTTGTCTCTTGGCCATGAAGGTCTGTGCAGAGTAAGAAAAAATTCGGCCTCCGGGAGGCGCTATCATGTTTTTTCAGTGTTTAAGTGATTGTGTATTATGCAGTGTTTCAGATATCAACAAGATCGTCATATCATTTAATAGAGGTACTTACAATGAACAACTTTTCCTCAAGAAGCACTTGTCTAAGTCGAATCGTTTGTTAGATATTCATCATTTTCTTTTAAATCTACTTTTGCGAACTAGTCCTAGGTTTTTTGACCGATCTGAACCAATCCAGTGCTGGAATATTCCTTAGACACTGTATATCAATAATTATCAAAAAAAAAGTTTAACTTTGCACTCGTCGTTGCAACACCATGGTTAAAAGTACGAAGAGGTGGTGCCACAAATACTTAAATGGCTATCATTTATGATAGGAATCAGATATCAACACGAAACTTGGTACACATATGCATAGACCTAGGCCCAGGTCATATGCAAAAAATTGCAGAGATTGTCCACTAGGTGGCGCTATAACATAAGAACAAGGAATGATGACTATAGCATATGTATACGACACATAAATATTTGTTATTTTGCACATAACATCTGCTTTCAGATTCTTATAAGGGTCTATTAAGATAATTACATATCTTAGAAAACATGCGAACAACAGCCAGCCAGCATTAACCATGTACGTGTCCAGTGTAATGGTGTGCGATTACAACTAAACTGATGGGCCTGTTTGTCTTATGTTCTCAAGTGTCTTTGATGATTTTTGGCTCATCATTCCGGAAATATTTGCATCTAGAACAACGGGTGTTACGTTAACTGTCCCCTAGATCAGTGGTTCACAAAATTATTCCTGGAGGCCCACTGCTCTGCACATATACAAAAGTCTTCTATTTTAAACAAATCTACTTTAATCATAAGTAGAGATTTTTATGAACTGAACTGATTGTGTCAGATGAGAGAATCATACAAAATGTGCCGAGCATTGGGTCTCGAGAAACCACTGCTTTTCACTGAGTTTGAAAGTACTGCTCTAGATGTTTATGTTTATATGAAAAACAATTTTGTGAATTTACTGTACTATATCTATTTTATTTTATAATCAAATCATCAAAATGTATTAAAACTGTTTTCTATTAAAAAAACAACAATAGTATTAAATGACAAATAATCGAGTAATAATTATAGTTGTCATCATCAAGACTTTTCACTGTATTATACATTTTATTTTGAATTCAAGTGAATGTGTCTATTAACTTGAAATAAAATCTAATTATCTCTACTTCTGTTATCAAATTAAAGTATGAACAATTTATATATATATTAGTTTTACAAACTCACTACTATAATATTACAATCAAATAGTTTAAATTAAAACTTGTTTAAAGATTGAACTGCAGATTAGTATGGTTTACATCTAGGCAAATATTCATTTCTACATTCATTTCTGTTCTTATAAAAAAGTTATAAAAAAAATTTTCTAGAATATTTACTCCATTAATACATAACTCAGTATTATGTAAGGAGTTACAATCATAAGATGTATAACATTGACAGAGTTGAATAAGTCCACTAGGTATGGCATCAAATACAACTGCAAATTCCTTAGCAGTTACTGGAATCTTATAATGATTGAGGAATTCACAATAATTAAATAGGTGACCATCATCTTTAAATAACTGCCTCACTAATATTATATTATTATCATACCAATTTCTATAAAATAAGGATCTGTTTCTTGTATAGAATATTCTTGTTATTCCAAATAACAGATCTATGTGGAGAAAAGTTATGTTTATATATGAGCATCCAAGATAAACAAACCTGTTTATGGAAACCTGACAGTTTTATGGGAACCCTTGTTTATATCAAAATTGTATCGCAAAAACAATTCCAAACCACCCAATTTCTTTAAAATCTTTTCTGGTATGATGTTCCATATACTACCTTTGCAACTTCAGTAACTTTTTATCCACTTATTTTTAAAAACACAGTTAGCAGTATTAAAATCTAGTAAAAAAATGTATCCTCCTTTCTCAACTGGATTACATAGAATTGACTTTTTAATGTAATGCGATCTGTTCTTCCATATGAAATTAAACAAAATAATATCCAACTCTTTTATAACTGATTGTGGGACTTCTAATGCAAGAGCTGTATACACTATAGTTGTTAAAAGCTTTCACTGCTGGGTCCGTCGTTCATACGTAGATAACTCAATTAGCTGGATTTCATTGTTGACGATTTAGCTTCATGTTGAATTATTGTTTCTTCTAAAGTCATCCTAGAGTTGTTGTTATAGTAACATGTCCGTAAGGTTAAAACTGCTCGGGATTCAAATTCAACTCGTAATAAAAAATGATACATTTAATATTTTAGTAATGTTATTTTAAAAACTATATAATATAAAAAAACATAATTAAGACTGTGTTTTAAGGACTATTCTGAAGAACTAGTAGTTAGTTAGGGATAATCAGTCTTACTATTTGGATTTAAATATAATTTAAATAATTTAAATATTTTTTCACGTGATAATTAAAACAGTTATGTTCAATCGTGAAGATAAAAATGTATGACTAACTTTGAATACTAGTCTTAGAGATTAATGTTACTGACCATTGGTTTAAGTGTAGTTCCAGACTAAAATTTAGGCGTAAGTTTTAGTTGTCTTACTTGAAAATAGCTTACACTGGCCTACCTTTATATATATCTGGGCTATAGTTTTGTCTTAAGATGTACACCATTAATGTTTTTTAAAAGGTTTGTTTGTAAAAAAGTACCTAAATGTTTTTAAATAACTAATGGCTAGTCATGCATCAATTTAACCTGTGGGAAACAACCCAATAAAGTTATAAAGCTTCAAATGTTGTCTTAGAATTCTTCAAATCCTAAAGGTATGAAAAAGATTGCTGTAAATATGTGGGTTCTTAAAGAACAGGCCAACATTAGAAATAATAACTAATAATCATACATAAAGAGAATATTTATTTGGTTATAAGTAGCTTTAGTATTCTAATCTATTTTCCATGACATAAACATGTCATGATGTGTCTTATAAAGTTTTTAATAATTGTTTATAGAATTATTGCAATGAAATTGTAATGTTATGATGCAATTGATTATTTTAAATGTAAATGATTTACTGAAAACTTACACTAGCACAGCGCATGTGTAAAAACAAATAAGTGCTTAATAGGAAATCTGACTGACATTTGCTTAAAGGTGCAGTGTGTAATTTTTTGAAGGATCTCTTGACAGAAATGCAAAATAATATACAAAACTAAATTATCAGGGGTGTATAAAGACCTTTCATATTGAACCGTTATGTGTTTATTGCCTTAGAATGAGACATTTTATCTACATACACAGAGGGTCCCCTTACATGGAAGTCGCCATTTTGTGCAGCCATGTTTCTACAGAAGCCCTTAACGGACAAACTTTTTTATTAAGTTTTCTCCAACAATGACCTGTTTGACCGGTGGCGGCTACCGTAGCTTCTCTTATGTGTTTCAGAAGCAAGAGGTGAGCAGTTGACTGAGCCGTTGGTTGCAATTCGCAACCTCAACACTAGATGCCACTAAAATTTACACACTGCACCTTTAATGAAATCATATTTGTTATTAACTCCATTTGATATAAACAACACATCTGGATCAGTTATGTATGGACATAGCCAGTTGTTAAATATAAAACAATGTAGAGCTTTAGTACGATTTTTAGGCCTACTATAATATGACAGAGGCTGTCATCTGAAATACTTGTATGTTTGCACATAATATCTATGTCAAAGAATATATATGTTCTATAAGAACAATTACTTTTGTTTAAAAAAAATGTCTAAAAGATTTAAACAAGCAACCATTTAGTAAGACCTACAGAATAGAGCTCTATGAACTAAAATGACTGTTTAAGATGAGAGAAACATACAAAATGTGCAGAGCATGTTTGTGTATATGTTCCTTTTGTGGACTAAGCCATTGGTTACAATTCGTGACCTCACCACTAGATGCCGCTAAAATTTACACACTGCACCTTTAACTTCATGATTTTACTGTTATAATATTAAAATCACATTTAGTGAAAGACTAAAACTTTAATTGTTCTGAATTATCAGTTTTAACACTCATGTCACTTTATGATAGCTGTGAAATGTGAACAGAATTTTGGAGGCACTTACACAACATTTGCAGTAAGAATTATATTTTTTTGTTTTTTATAAAAAAACTACATTCCAAATGAGTGTGTAACCATGTCAATATTAAAGCTCCCGTTCTGTCTGTGATTTTGACGCTTTGATTGTGTTTATAGTGGGCAATATAACATGTGTTCATGTTTTTCACGTGTAAAAAAACGCGGTAGTTTTCACACAATTTACTTATCTGTATAGCGCTGTTTTCACTGTCCTCAAAACGGGCTGATGTCTTCCTTGTTCTATGAAGTCCCTCCTTCAGAAATACGTATCGAGTTTTGATTGTGTAGTTTGTTAAGTGTGCTGTGATTCCATAGCAGCTAAGCTTAGCAGATCCGTTTGAGCCAAAGCAGGTGACTGACGTATTCCTGTGGGCGGAGTTTAGTCAACGAACTGTTTTACTGACGTCATTAAAGCAGGAAATAGAGAGCTGTAGTCCAAACCGGCCGTTCGTTGTAGGCTTTTAAAGAGGAATTCTATTGAAGAAAATGTATCGCCTGGCAGTGAACTTTGAGCTTTATCATTTTACAGGTACTATTTATGCTATTATAGCAACATTACATGCAAACTAGGGTTTAAAAAATGGTATCAGGAAGAACTTGACCTTTAACCTTTAAGTCTTGTTCTTTAACAGTCTTGTTTCTCCTACAATATACAATGCAGAATATCTATATGGCCATGTCCTTAAACGTCTTGTGATCTAAATGGCTTGAACCCCGGTAATCGCTGCTTGCAGCTATATTTAGGGGTTCAAGCACGAAGTGCTGAAACCCTATTGTAATTGCCAAGGTTTTTATTATTATTATTATTATTAGTTATTATTATTCTGCCGTAAAACGGAACGTGCAGACCAAACCGTAAGGCCTAGAGACTTGAAACTTGGCCAAATGGTAGGACCCAATTTGGGGAGAGGTTGATAGAGTATCAACCCGATTGGCCCATAGGTGGCGCTATAGCGATAACAAACGCGTTGATGGTCATAACTTCCACAAATCTTATCCAAATGTCAAGTGTCTTATATCCCTGGATTCCTTGCGTCAAGGCGAACAAAACGTATATCTCCGATTTCATTTCCGTCATGAATTTTTTTTCGCTATTTTCGATTTTGTAAAAAAAAAATAAAAACGAACTCGTCCTAGGTTTTTCGTCCGATCGGAACCGTTCCAGTGCCGTAATATTCCTTGGAGTGTGAATATCAAAAGTTATCAAAAAAAAGTTTAACTTTCGACTCGCCGTCGTCAAGCCACGCCCAAACGCCCCCAATGAGCGGAGCCTCTTGACCTTAAACGGCTATAACTTAGGAAGGGAAGGAGGTATCGACACCAAATTTGGTACACATATACAGGGGACTATTCTGAGGTCAGGTGCAAAAAATTGCGCCGCTTGACCACTAGTTGTCGCTATAACACCACCTCAACTTTGAAGGGCTGTAACTACGGAAATATGGGACCGATCAACTTGACATTTGACAGGTGTGCTCCTGGTCTGGGGTACTATCTATGTTTAAAAGGAATTTTGCGTAACTCAAAAAACATGGCCGCCATCGGCCAATCAATAAAAAGCAGCTATTAGACAGGGTTAACGGAGGCCGATCGAAACGAAACGCGGTGGGCCTGTTTGTCTCTTGGCCATGAAGGTCTGTGCAGAGTAAGAAAAAATTCGGACTCCGGAGGGCGCTATCACGTTTTTTCAGTGTTTAAGTGATTGTGTATTATGCAGTGTTTCAGATATCAACAAGATCCTCATATCATTTAATAGAGGTACTTAAAATGAACAACTTTTCCTCAAGCAGCACTTGTCTCAGTCGAATCGTTTGTTAGATATTCATCATTTTCTTTGAAACCTACTTTTGCGAACTAGTCCTAGGTTTTTTGACCGATCTGAACCGATCCAGTGCTGGAATAGTCCTTAGACACTGATTATCAATAACTATCAAAAAAAAGTTGAACTTTGCACTCATTGTCGCAACACCACGGTCAAAAGTACGAAGAGGCGGTGCCACAAATACTACAATGGCTATCATTTATGATAGGAATGAGATATCAACACGAAACTTGGTACACATATGTATAGACCCAGGCCAAGGTCACATGCAAAAAATTGCAGAGATTGTCCACTAGGTGGCGCTATAACCTAAGAAAAAATAACGATAACTATAGCATATGTATACAACACATAAATATTTGTCTGACCTACTTTTTATTTTGCACATAACATCTGCTTTCAGATTCTTATAAGGGTCTTTTAGGATAATTACATATCTTAGAAAACATGCCGACCAACAGCCAGCCAGCATTAACCATGTACGAGTCCAGCGTAATGGTGTGCCATTACAACTAAACTGATGGGCCTGTTTGTCTTATGTTCTCAAGTGTCTTTGATGATTTTTGGCTCATCATTCCGGAAATATTTGCATCTAGAACAACGGGAGTTACGTTAACTGTGCCCTAGATCAATGGTTCTCAAAATTATTCCTGGAGGCCCACCTCTCTGCACATATACGAAAGTCTTCTATTTTAAACAATTCTACTTATATCATCAGTAGAGATTTGTATGAACTGAACTGATTGTGTCAGATGAGAGAAACATACAAAATGTGCCGAGCATTGGGTCTTGAGAAACCACTGCGGTTCACTGAGTTGAAAGTACTGCTCTAGATGTTTATGTTTATATGAAAAACAATTTTATGAATTTGCTGTACTATCTGGGCAAATATCAATATGAAACATAAAATAAAATTTTGCCGTTGTATTACTGGATTTGATGTGATGTCACATAGTGAGGTGGGCACCATTTGTAACCTGTATTCTTTATTTCATTTGTAGCTGCTGTTATGTTCCTTTTGTCCATGGGTTTGCATCTGCATGAAAATTATTATAAGATTTAATGATTTGCAGTCATTTACCTCATTAAAACTAAAAGACTTGAGGTAATCAATTCAAGCATTTTGAAATGTGACATTTTCAAAATGGGCCAGACTAAGTATATCTAACTAATTAACTAGTAATGTGAAGCTTATGACAAAATATTAACAGTTTTATTAAGATCAGACAATATATGTCTTTCCAAGACTAGGGCTGGTTGAATAAACATACAGTAGCCATTAAGTAAAGACTGTGTTTTAAGGACTAGTCTGAAGAACTAGTAGTTAGTTAGGGCTAATCAGTCTTACTATTTGGATTTAAATATAATTTAAATAATTTAAATATTTTTTCACATGATACTTAAAGCAGTTATGTTCAATCATGAAGACAAAAATGTATGACTAACTTTAAATACTAGTCTTAGAGATTCATGTTACTGACCATTGGTTTAAGTGTAGTTACAGACTAAAATTAAGGCTTAAGTTTTAGTTATCTTACTTGAAAATAGCTTACACTGGCCTACCTTTAAATATATCTGGGCCATTGTTTTGTCTTAAGATGTACACCAGTAATGTTTTTTATAAGGTTTGTTTGTAAAAAGTACCTAAATGCTTTTACATAACTAATGGCTAGTCATGCATCAATTTAAACCTGTGGGAAACAACCCTATGAAGTTATAAAGCTTCAAATGTTGTCTTAGAATTCTTCAAATCCTAAAGGCCACTTCACACTGGTCAGACAGACTCCAACAGACGCGTCTGTTGGAGTCTGTCTGACCAGTGTGAAACCCCTGTTGGAAGTTGTTGGATCAAAGTAAATGAGACTTTAGAATGTGGTTGTCTGTTGGTGTCTGTTGGAGTTGGTAGTTGTCTGACCAGTGTGAACTGGCCTTAAAGGTATGAAAAAGATTGCTGTAAATATGTGGATCCTTAAAGAACAATAATAGGCCAACATTAGAAATAATAACTAATAATCACACATAAAGAGAATAAATATTTGGTTATCAGTAGCTTTAGTATTCTAATCTATTTTCCATAACATAAACACGTCATGCTGTGTCTTATAAAGTTTTCAATAATTGTTTATAGAATTATTGCAATGAAATTGTAATGTTATGATACACTTGGTTATTTTAAATATAAATGTTTACTGAAAACTTACTCTAGCACAGCACGTGTGTGAACACAAGGCAAGGCAAGGCAAGGCAAGTTTATTTGTATAGCACATTTCATACACAGAGGTCATTCAAAGTGCTTTACATAGAAATGAGAAAACAATATATAAAAGAGAAAAAAGAAAATTTAAAAATAATAGATACACAATAAAATCACAATAAAAAAAGATACATGAGAATTTTGAATAACAATTAAAGAAAATGAATGTGATTTTAATAAAAACAGTTTAAAATGTTAAACAGAATAAAACAGGAGTAATAGTGGCTTGAGTTAAAGGTGCAGTCAGTGTAAAGCAGCACAGTGCTCATTCAGTAAATGCAGAGTTAAACAGATGTGTTTTTAATCTAGATTTAAAAGTTAGTATTCTAATCTATTTTCTATTTTCTATTTACAAATAAGTGCTTAATAGCAAATCTGACTGACATTTGCTTAATGACATCATATTTGTTATTAACTCCATTTGATATAAACAACACATCTGGATCAGTTATGTATGGACATAGCCAGTTGTTAAATATAAAAAATGTACAGCTTTAGTACTATTTTTAGGCCTACTATAATATGACAGAGGCTGTCATCTGAAAAACTTGTATGTTTGCACATCATATCTATGTCAAAGAATATATATGTTCTATAAGAACAATTACTTTTGTTTAAAAAAATAGTCTAAAAGATTTAAACAAGCAACCATTTAGTAAGACCTAGATCTCTATGAATTAAAATGACTGTTTCAGATGAGAGAAACATACAAAATGTGCAGAGCATGTTTGTGTATATGTTCCTTTTGTCCATAAAGATATATTCGGTTTAATAACTTGCATACCTCACTTTATTTACCTAATGAAAACAGAAAGCCTTCATGGTACTCGATTAAAGGACATGAACATGAATCTGCTAAATGAAATGATATTTGTTATTGACACAATTTAATAACACCATCCACCATTCAGATAACGTATCTGGTTTTGTTTTATTAAATTGTTTCAGTTCTTACACTCAACAACAGTAAAGCCAGTGCAGTACAATTTTCTCTACACTGTATAATACAAATACAAAAACAACTTTGCAGAAGTATAGCTATCACACAGTCATTTTGAAAACGGCCCTGACGAACGGCCCCTAAAGCTTATGACAAAGCATACAAGTATTATTGAGATCTGGCAATATACTCAAATTCCTTATTGTGGTTTTTAGGTGCAATTTTCCGTTATGTCCACTAGATGGCTGTAGAGGATCAATCACTGGCTGACATTTGGACTCACAGAAAACCCAGAAGATGATTACTCTTTAACTAAGTCTACTATTAATAGAACTCTGTACACATTTAAAGGTGCAGTGTGTAATTTTTAGAAGGATCTCTTGACGAAAATGCAAAATTATATACAAAACTATATTATCAGGGGTGTATAAAGACCTTTCATAATGAACCGGTATGTGTTTATTACCTTAGAACGAGACCTTTTTATCTACATACACTGAGGGTCCCCTTACATAGAAGTCACCATTTTGTGCCGCCATTTTTCTACAGAAGCCCTTAACGGACAAATTTTTTTACTAAGTTGTTTCCGACGATGACATGTTTGTCTGGTGGCGGCTACTGTAGCTTCTCTATGTGTTTCAAAAGCGAGGGGTGAGCAGTGGACTAAGCCATTGGTTGCAATTCGTGACCTCACCACTAGGTGCCGCTAAAATGTACACACTGCACCTTTAACTTCATGATTTTACTGTTATAATATTAAAATCACATTTAGTGAAAGACTACCACTTCAATTGTTCTGAGTTATCAGTTTTAACACTCATGTCATTTTATGATAGCTGTGAAACGTGAACATAATTTTGGAGGCACTTACACGACATTTGCAGTAAGAATTATATATTTTTTGTTTTTTATAAAAAAAAACTACATACCAAATGAGTGTATAACCATGTCAATATTAAGTCTTGTTCTTTAACAGTCTTGTTTCTCCTTTCTCAGGTAAACGTGTGTGTGTACAATATACAATGCAGAATATCTATATGGCCATGTCCTTAAACGTCTTGTGATCTAAATGGCTTGAACCCCGATAATCGCTGCTAGCAGCTATATTTATTATTATTATTAGTTATTATTATTCTGCCGTAAAACGGAACGTGCAGACCAAACCGTAAGGCCTAGAGACTTGAAACTTGGCCAAATGGTAGGACCCAATTTGGGGAGAAGTTGATAGAGTATCAACCCGATTGGCCCATAGGTGGCGCTATAGCGATAACAAACGCGTTGATGGTCATAACTTCCACAAATCTTATCCAAATGTCAAGTGTCTTATATCCCTGCATTCCTTGCGTCAAGGCGAACAAAACGTATATCTCCGATTTCATTTCCGTCATGAAAATTTTTTCGCTATTTTCGATTTTGTCAAAAAAAATAAAAACGAACTCGTCCTAGGTTTTTCGTCCGATCGGAACCGTTCCAGTGCCGTAATATTCCTTGGAGTGTGAATATCAAAAGTTATCAAAAAAAAGTTGAACTTTCGACTCGCCGTCGTCAAGCCACGCCCAAACGCCCCCAATGAGCGGAGCCTCTTGATCTTAAACGGCTATAACTTAGGAAGGGAAGGAGGTATCGACACCAAATTTGGTACACATATACAGGGGACTATTCTGAGGTCAGGTGCAAAAAATTGCGCCGCTTGACCACTAGTTGTCACTATAACACCACCTCAACTTTGAAGGGCTGTAACTACGGAAATATGGGACCGATCAACTTGACATTTGACAGGTGTGCTCCTGGTCTGGGGTACTATCTATGTTTAAAAGGAATTTTGCGTAACTCAAAAAACATGGCCGCCATCGGCCAATCAAGAAAAAGCAGCTATTAGACAGGGTTAACGGAGCCCGATCGAAATGAAACGCGGTGGGCCTGTTTGTCTCTTGGCCATGAAGGTCTGTGCAGAGTAAGAAAAAATTCGGACTCCGGAGGGCGCTATCACGTTTTTTCAGTGTTTAAGTGATTATGTATTATGCAGTGTTTCAGATATCAACAAGATCCTCATATCATTTAATAGAGGTACTTAAAATGAACAACTTTTCCTCAAGCAGCACTTGTCTCAGTCGAATCGTTTGTTAGATATTCATAATTTTCTTTGAAACCTACTTTTGCGAACTAGTCCTAGGTTTTTTGACCGATCTGAACCGATCCAGTGCTGGAATAGTCCTTAGACACTGATTATCAATAACTATCAAAAAAAGTTGAACTTTGCACTCATTGTCGCAACACCACGGTCAAAAGTATGAAGAGGCGGTGCCACAAATACTACAATGGCTATCATTTATGATAGGAATGAGATATCAACACGAAACTTGGTACACATATGTATAGACCCAGGCCAAGGTCACATGCAAAAAATTGCAGAGATTGTCCACTAGGTGGCGCTATAACCTAAGAAAAAATAACGATAACTATAGCATATGTATACAACACATAAATATTTGTCTGACCTACTTTTTATTTTGCACATAACATCTGCTTTCAGATTCTTATAAGGGTCTTTTAGGATAATTACATATCTTAGAAAACATGACGACCAACAGCCAGCCAGCATTAACCATGTACGAGTCCAGCGTAATGGTGTGCCATTACAACTAAACTGATGGGCCTGTTTGTCTTATGTTCTCAAGTGTCTTTGATGATTTTTGGCTCATCATTCCGGAAATATTTGCATCTAGAACAACGGGAGTTACGTTAACTGTGCCCTAGATCAATGGTTCTCAAAATTATTCCTGGAGGCCCACTGCTCTGCACATATACGAAAGTCTTCTATTTTAAACAAATCTACTTTAATCATCAGTAGAGATTTGTATGAACTGAACTGATTGTGTCAGATGAGAGAAACATACAAAATGTTCCGAGCATTGGGTCTTGAGAAACCAATGCGGTTCACTGAGTTGAAAGTACTGCTCTAGATGTTTATGTTTATATGAAAAACAATTTTATGAATTTGCTGTACTATCTGGGCAAATATCAATATGAAACATAAAATAAAATTTTGTCGTTGTATTACTGGATTTGATGTGATGTCACATAGTGAGGTGGGCACCATTTGTAACCTGTATTCTTTATTTCATTTGTAGCTGCTGTTATGTTCCTTTTGTCCATGGGTTTGCATCTGCATGAAAATTATTATAAGATTTAATGATTTGCAGTCATTTACCTCATTAAAACTAAAAGACTTGAGGTAATCAATTCAAGCATTTTGAAATGTGACATTTTCAAAATGGGCCAGACTAAGTATATCTAACTAATTAACTAGTAATGTGAAGCTTATGACAAAATATTAACAGTTTTATTAAGATCAGACAATATATGTCTTTCTAAGACTAGGGCTGGTTGAATAAACATACAGTAGCCATTAAGTAAAGACTGTGTTTTAAGGACTAGTCTGAAGAACTAGTAGTTAGTTAGGGCTAATCAGTCTTACTATTTGGATTTAAATATAATTTAAATAATTTAAATATTTTTTTCATATGATACTTAAAGCAGTTATGTTTAATCATGAAGACAAAAATGTATGACTAACTTTGAATACTAGTCTTAGAGATTCATGTTACTGACCATTGGTTTATGTGTAGTTACAGACTAAAATTAAGGCTTAAGTTTTAGTTATCTTACTTGAAAGTAGCTTACACTGGCCTACCTTTAAATATATCTGGGCCATAGTTTTGTCTTAAGATGTACACCAGTAATGTTTTTTATAAGGTTTGTTTGTAAAAAGTACCTAAATGTTTTTACATAACTAATGGCTAGTCATGCATCAATTTAAACCTGTGGGAAACAACCCTATGAAGTTATAAAGCTTCAAATGTTGTCTTAGAATTCTTCAAATCCTAAAGGTCACTTCACACTGGTCAGACAGACTCCAACAGACGCGTCTGTTGGAGTCTGTCTGACCAGTGTGAAACCGCTGTTGGAAGTTGTTGGATCAAAGTAAATGAGACTTTAGAATGTGGTTGTCTGTTGGTGTCTGTTGGAGTTGGTAGTTGTCTGACCAGTGTGAACTGGCCTTAAAGGTATGAAAAAGATTGCTGTAAATATGTGGATCCTTAAAGAACAATAATAGGCCAACATTAGAAATAATAACTAATAATCACACATAAAGAGAATAAATATTTGGTTATCAGTAGCTTTAGTATTCTAATCTATTTTCCATAACATAAACACGTCATGCTGTGTCTTATAAAGTTTTCAATAATTGTTTATAGAATTATTGCAATGAAATTGTAATGTTATGATACACTTGGTTATTTTAAATATAAATGTTTACTGAAAACTTACTCTAGCACAGCACGTGTGTGAACACAAGGCAAGGCAAGGCAAGGCAAGTTTATTTGTATAGCACATTTCATACACAGAGGTCATTCAAAGTGCTTTACATAGAAATGAGAAAACAATATATAAAAGAGAAAAAAGAAAATTTAAAAATAATAGATACACAATAAAATCACAATAAAAAAAGATACATGAGAATTTTGAATAACAATTAAAGAAAATGAATGTGATGTTAATAAAAACAGTTTAAAATGTTAAACAGAATAAAACAGGAGTAATAGTGGCTTGAGTTAAAGGTGCAGTCAGTGTAAAGCAGCACAGTGCTCATTCAGTAAATGCAGAGTTAAACAGATGTGTTTTTAATCTAGATTTAAAAGTTAGTATTCTAATCTATTTTCTATTTTCTATTTACAAATAAGTGCTTAATAGCAAATCTGACTGACATTTGCTTAATGACATCATATTTGTTATTAACTCCATTTGATATAAACAACACATCTGGATCAGTTATGTATGGACATAGCCAGTTGTTAAATATAAAAAATGTACAGCTTTAGTACTATTTTTAGGCCTACTATAATATGACAGAGGCTGTCATCTGAAAAACTTGTATGTTTGCACATCATATCTATGTCAAAGAATATATATGTTCTATAAGAACAATTACTTTTGTTTAAAAAAATAGTCTAAAAGATTTAAACAAGCAACCATTTAGTAAGACCTAGATCTCTATGAATTAAAATGACTGTTTCAGATGAGAGAAACATACAAAATGTGCAGAGCATATTTGTGTATATGTTCCTTTTGTCCATAAAAATATATACGGTTTAATAACTTGCATACCTCACTTTATTTACCTAATGAAAACAGAAAGCCTTCATGGTACTCGATTAAAGGACATGAACATGAATCTGCTAAATGAAATGATATTTGTTATTGACACAATTTAATAACACCATCCACCATTCAGATAACGTATCTGGTTTTGTTTTATTAAATTGTTTCAGTTCTTACACTCAACAACAGTAAAGCCAGTGCAGTACAATTTTCTCTACACTGTATAATACAAATACAAAAACAACTTTGCAGAAGTATAGCTATCACACAGTCATTTTGAAAACGGCCCTGACGAACGGCCCCTAAAGCTTATGACAAAGCATACAAGTATTATTGAGATCTGGCAATATACTCAAATTCCTTATTGTGATTTTTAGGTGCAATTTTCCGTTATGTCCACTAGATGGCTGTAGAGGATCAATCACTGGCTGACATTTGCACTCACAGAAAACCCAGAAGATGATTACTCTTTAACTAAGTCTACTATTAATAGAACTCTGTACACATTTAAAGGTGCAGTGTGTAATTTTTAGAAGGATCTCTTGACGAAAATGCAAAATTATATACAAAACTATATTATCAGGGGTGTATAAAGACCTTTCATAATGAACCGGTATGTGTTTATTACCTTAGAACGAGACCTTTTTATCTACATACACTGAGGGTCCCCTTACATAGAAGTCACCATTTTGTGCCGCCATTTTTCTACAGAAGCCCTTAACGGACAATTTTTTTTACTAAGTTGTTTCCGACGATGACATGTTTGTCTGGTGGCGGCTACTGTAGCTTCTCTATGTGTTTCAAAAGCGAGGGGTGAGCAGTGGACTAAGCCATTGGTTGCAATTCGTGACCTCACCACTAGGTGCCGCTAAAATGTACACACTGCACCTTTAACTTCATGATTTTACTGTTATAATATTAAAATCACATTTAGTGAAAGACTACCACTTCAATTGTTCTGAGTTATCAGTTTTAACACTCATGTCATTTTATGATAGCTGTGAAACGTGAACATAATTTTGGAGGCACTTACACGACATTTGCAGTAAGAATTATATATTTTTTGTTTTTTATAAAAAAAACTACATACCAAATGAGTGTATAACCATGTCAATATTAAGTCTTGTTCTTTAACAGTCTTGTTTCTCCTTTCTCAGGTAAACGTGTGTGTGTACAATATACAATGCAGAATATCTATATGGCCATGTCCTTAAACGTCTTGTGATCTAAATGGCTTGAACCCCGATAATCGCTGCTAGCAGCTATATTTAGGGGTTCAAGCACGAAGTGCTGAAACCCTATTGTAATTGCCAAGGTTTTTATTATTATTATTAGTTATTATTATTCTGCCGTAAAACGGAACGTGCAGACCAAACCGTAAGGCCTAGAGACTTGAAACTTGGCCAAATGGTAGGACCCAATTTGGGGAGAGGTTGATAGAGTATCAACCCGATTGGCCCATAGGTGGCGCTATAGCGATAACAAACGTGTTGATGGTCATAACTTCCACAAATCTTATCCAAATGTCAAGTGTCTTATATCCCTGGATTCCTTGCGTCAAGGCGAACAAAACGTATATCTCCGATTTCATTTCCGTCATGAAAATTTTTTCGCTATTTTCGATTTTGTCAAAAAAAATAAAAACGAACTCGTCCTAGGTTTTTCGTCCGATCGGAACCGTTCCAGTGCCGTAATATTCCTTGGAGTGTGAATATCAAAAGTTATCAAAAAAAAGTTGAACTTTCGACTCGCCGTCGTCAAGCCACGCCCAAACGCCCCCAATGAGCGGAGCCTCTTGATCTTAAATGGCTATAACTTAGGAAGGGAAGGAGGTATCGACACCAAATTTGGTACACATATACAGGGGACTATTCTGAGGTCAGGTGCAAAAAATTGCGCCGCTTGACCACTAGTTGTCACTATAACACCACCTCAACTTTGAAGGGCTGTAACTACGGAAATATGGGACCGATCAACTTGACATTTGACAGGTGTGCTCCTGGTCTGGGGTACTATCTATGTTTAAAAGGAATTTTGCGTAACTCAAAAAACATGGCCGCCATCGGCCAATCAATAAAAAGCAGCTATTAGACAGGGTTAACGGAGGCCGATCGAAATGAAACGCGGTGGGCCTGTTTGTCTCTTGGCCATGAAGGTCTGTGCAGAGTAAGAAAAAATTCGGACTCCGGAGGGCGCTATCACGTTTTTTCAGTGTTTAAGTGATTGTGTATTATGCAGTGTTTCAGATATCAACAAGATCCTCATATCATTTAATAGAGGTACTTAAAATGAACAACTTTTCCTCAAGCAGCACTTGTCTCAGTCGAATCGTTTGTTAGATATTCATCATTTTCTTTGAAACCTACTTTTGCGAACTAGTCCTAGGTTTTTTGACCGATCTGAACCGATCCAGTGCTGGAATAGTCCTTAGACACTGATTATCAATAACTATCAAAAAAAAGTTGAACTTTGCACTCATTGTCGCAACACCACGGTCAAAAGTACGAAGAGGCGGTGCCACAAATACTACAATGGCTATCATTTATGATAGGAATGAGATATCAACACGAAACTTGGTACACATATGTATAGACCCAGGCCAAGGTCACATGCAAAAAATTGCAGAGATTGTCCACTAGGTGGCGCTATAACCTAAGAAAAAATAACGATAACTATAGCATATGTATACAACACATAAATATTTGTCTGACCTACTTTTTATTTTGCACATAACATCTGCTTTCAGATTCTTATAAGGGTCTTTTAGGATAATTACATATCTTAGAAAACATGATGACCAACAGCCAGCCAGCATTAACCATGTACGAGTCCAGCGTAATGGTGTGCCATTACAACTAAACTGATGGGCCTGTTTGTCTTATGTTCTCAAGTGTCTTTGATGATTTTTGGCTCATAATTCCGGAAATATTTGCATCTAGAACAACGGGAGTTACGTTAACTGTGCCCTAGATCAATGGTTCTCAAAATTATTCCTGGAGGCCCACTGCTCTGCACATATACGAAAGTCTTCTATTTTAAACAAATCTACTTTAATCATCAGTAGAGATTTGTATGAACTGAACTGATTGTGTCAGATGAGAGAAACATACAAAATGTGCCGAGCATTGGGTCTTGAGAAACCACTGCGGTTCACTGAGTTGAAAGTACTGCTCTAGATGTTTATGTTTATATGAAAAACAATTTTATGAATTTGCTATACTATCTGGGCAACTATCAATATGAAACATAAAATAAACTTTTGCCGTTGTATTGCTGGATTTGATGTGATGTCACATAGTGAGGTGGGCACCATTTGTAACCTGTATTCTTTATTTCATTTGTAGCTGCTGTTATGTTCCTTTTGTCCATGGGTTTGCATCTGCATGAAAATTATTATAAGATTTAATGATTTGCAGTCATTTACCTCATTAAAACTAAAAGACTTGAGGTAATCAATTCAAGCATTTTGAAATGTGACATTTTCAAAATGGGCCAGACTAAGTATATCTAACTAATTAACTAGTAATGTGAAGCTTATGACAAAATATTAACAGTTTTATTAAGATCAGACAATATATGTCTTTCCAAGACTAGGGCTGGTTGAATAAACATACAGTAGCCATTAAGTAAAGACTGTGTTTTAAGGACTAGTCTGAAGAACTAGTAGTTAGTTAGGGCTAATCAGTCTTACTATTTGGATTTAAATATAATTTAAATAATTTAAATATTTTTTCACATGATACTTAAAGCAGTTATGTTCAATCATGAAGACAAAAATGTATGACTAACTTTGAATACTAGTCTTAGAGATTCATGTTACTGACCATTGGTTTAAGTGTAGTTACAGACTAAAATTAAGGCTTAAGTTTTAGTTATCTTACTTGAAAATAGCTTACACTGGCCTACCTTTAAATATATCTGGGCCATAGTTTTGTCTTAAGATGTACACCAGTAATGTTTTTCATAAGGTTTGTTTGTAAAAAGTACCTAAATGTTTTTACATAACTAATGGCTAGTCATGCATCAATTTAAATCTGTGGGAAACAACCCTATGAAGTTATAAAGCTTCAAATGTTGTCTTAGAATTCTTCAAATCCTAAAGACCACTTCACACTGGTCAGACAGACTCCAACAGACGCGTCTGTTGGGGTCTGTCTGACCAGTGTGAAACCCCTGTTGGAAGTTGTTGGATCAAAGTAAATGAGACTTTAGAATGTGGTTGTCTGTTGGTGTCTGTTGGTGTCTGTTGGAGTTGGTAGTTGTCTGACCAGTGTGAACTGGCCTTAAAGGTATGAAAAAGATTGCTGTAAATATGTGGATCCTTAAAGAACAATAATAGGCCAACATTAGAAATAATAACTAATAATCACACATAAAGAGAATAAATATTTGGTTATCAGTAGCTTTAGTATTCTAATCTATTTTCCATAACATAAACACGTCATGCTGTGTCTTATAAAGTTTTCAATAATTGTTTATAGAATTATTGCAATGAAATTGTAATGTTATGATACACTTGGTTATTTTAAATATAAATGTTTACTGAAAACTTACTCTAGCACAGCACGTGTGTGAACACAAGGCAAGGCAAGGCAAGGCAAATTTATTTGTATAGCACATTTCATACACAGAGGTCATTCAAAGTGCTTTACATAGAAATGAGAAAACAATATATAAAAGAGAAAAAAGAAAATTTAAAAATAATAGATACACAATAAAATCACAATAAAAAAAGATACATGAGAATTTTGAATAACAATTAAAGAAAATGAATGTGATTTTAATAAAAACAGTTTAAAATGTTAAACAGAATAAAACAGGAGTAATAGTGGCTTGAGTTAAAGGTGCAGTCAGTGTAAAGCAGCACAGTGCTCATTCAGTAAATGCAGAGTTAAACAGATGTGTTTTTAATCTAGATTTAAAAGTTAGTATTCTAATCTATTTTCTATTTTCTATTTACAAATAAGTGCTTAATAGCAAATCTGACTGACATTTGCTTAATGACATCATATTTGTTATTAACTCCATTTGATATAAACAACACATCTGGATCAGTTATGTATGGACATAGCCAGTTGTTAAATATAAAAAATGTACAGCTTTAGTACTATTTTTAGGCCTACTATAATATGACAGAGGCTGTCATCTGAAAAACTTGTATGTTTGCACATCATATCTATGTCAAAGAATATATATGTTCTATAAGAACAATTACTTTTGTTTAAAAAAATTGTCTAAAAGATTTAAACAAGCAACCATTTAGTAAGACCTAGATCTCTATGAATTAAAATGACTGTTTCAGATGAGAGAAACATACAAAATGTGCAGAGCATGTTTGTGTATATGTTCCTTTTGTCCATAAAGATATATTCGGTTTAATAACTTGCATACCTCACTTTATTTACCTAATGAAAACAGAAAGCCTTCATGGTACTCGATTAAAGGACATGAACATGAATCTGCTAAATGAAATGATATTTGTTATTGACACGATTTAATAACACCATCCACCATTCAGATAACGTATCTGGTTTTGTTTTATTAAATTGTTTCAGTTCTTACACTCAACAACAGTAAAGCCAGTGCAGTACAATTTTCTCTACACTGTATAATACAAATACAAAAACAACTTTGCAGAAGTATAGCTATCACACAGTCATTTTGAAAACGGCCCTGACGAACGGCCCCTAAAGCTTATGACAAAGCATACAAGTATTATTGAGATCTGGCAATATACTCAAATTCCTTATTGTTGTTTTTAGGTGCAATTTTCCGTTATGTCCACTAGATGGCTGTAGAGGATCAATCACTGGCTGACATTTGCACTCACAGAAAACCCAGAAGATGATTACTCTTTAACTAAGTCTACTATTAATAGAACTCTGTACACATTTAAAGGTGCAGTGTGTAATTTTTAGAAGGATCTCTTGACGAAAATGCAAAATTATATACAAAACTATATTATCAGGGGTGTATAAAGACCTTTCATAATGAACCGGTATGTGTTTATTACCTTAGAACGAGACCTTTTTATCTACATACACTGAGGGTCCCCTTACATAGAAGTCACCATTTTGTGCCGCCATTTTTCTACAGAAGCCCTTAACGGACAAATTTTTTTACTAAGTTGTTTCCGACGATGACATGTTTGTCTGGTGGCGGCTACTGTAGCTTCTCTATGTGTTTCAAAAGCAAGGGGTGAGCAGTGGACTAAGCCATTGGTTGCAATTCGTGACCTCACCACTAGGTGCCGCTAAAATGTACACACTGCACCTTTAACTTCATGATTTTACTGTTATAATATTAAAATCACATTTAGTGAAAGACTACCACTTCAATTGTTCTGAGTTATCAGTTTTAACACTCATGTCATTTTATGATAGCTGTGAAACGTGAACATAATTTTGGAGGCACTTACACGACATTTGCAGTAAGAATTATATATTTTTTGTTTTTTATAAAAAAAAACTACATACCAAATGAGTGTATAACCATGTCAATATTAAGTCTTGTTCTTTAACAGTCTTGTTTCTCCTTTCTCAGGTAAACGTGTGTGTGTACAATATACAATGCAGAATATCTATATGGCCATGTCCTTAAACGTCTTGTGATCTAAATGGCTTGAACCCCGATAATCGCTGCTAGCAGCTATATTTATTAGGGTTTCAAGCACGAAGTGCTGAAAACCTATTGTATTTGTCTGTTTTATTATTAGGGGTTCAAGCCCGTAGGGCTGAAACCCTATTGTAATTGCTCAGATTTTTATTATTAGTTATTATTATTATTTTGCCGTAAAACGGAACGTGCAGACCAAACCGTAAGGCCTAGAGACTTCAAACTTGGCCAAATGGTAGGACCCAATTTGGGGAGAGGTTGATAGAGTATCAACCCGATTGGCCTATAGGTGGCGCTATAGCGATAACAAACGCGTTGATGCTCATAACTTCCACAAATCTTAGCCAAATGTCAAGTGTCTTATATCAATGGAATCCTTGCGTCAAGACGAACAAAACGTATATCTCCGATTTTATTTCCGTCATGAAAATTTTTTCGCTATTTTCGATTTTGTCGAAAAAAATAAAAACGAACTCGTCCTAGGTTTTTCATCCGATCGGAACCGTTCCAGTGCCATAATATTCCTTGGAGTGTGATTATCAAAAGTTATCAAAAAAAATGTGAACTTTCGACTCACCGTCGTCAAGCCACGCCCAAACGCCCCCAATGGGCGGAGCCTCTTGGAATTAAATGGCTATAACTTAGGAATGGAAGGAGGTATTGACACCAAATTTGGTACACATATACAGGGGACTATTCTGAGGTCAGGTGCGAAAAATTGCGCCGCTTGACAACTAGCTGGCGCTATAACACCACCTCAAATTTGAAGAGCTGTAACTACAGAAATATGGGACCGATCAACTTGACATTTGGCACGTGTGCTCCTGGTCTGGGGTACTATCTATGTTTAAAAGGAATTTTGCGTAACTCAAAAAACATGGCCGCCATTGGCCAATCAAGAAAAAACAGCTATTAGACAGGGTTAACGGAGGCCGATCGAAATGAAACGCGGTGGGCCTGTTTGTCTCTTGGCCATGAAGGTCTGTACAGAGTAAGAAAAAATTCGGCCTCTGGGGGGCGCTATCACGTTTTTTCAGTGTTTAAGTGATTGTGTATTATGCAGTGTTTCAGATATCAACAAGATCCTCATATCATTTAATAGAGGTACTTAAAATGAACAACTTTTCCTCAAGCAGCACTTGTCTCAGTCGAATCGTTTGTTAGATATTCATCATTTTCTTTTAAACCTACTTTTGCGAACTAGTCCTAGGTTTTTTGACCGATCTGAACCGATTCAGTGCTGGAATATTCCTTAGATACTGAATATCAATAACTATCAAAAAAAGTTGAACTTTGCAGTCATCGTCGCAACACTACGGTCAAAAGTACGAAGAGGCGGTGCCACAAATACTACAATGGCTATCATTTATGATAGGAATGAGATATTAACACGAAACTTGGTACACATATGTATAGACCTAGGCCGAGGTCACATGCAAAAAATTGCAGAGATTGTCCACTAGGTGGCGCTATAACCTAAGAACAAAGAACGATGACTATCGCATATGTATACAACACATAAATATTTGTCTGACCTACTTGTTATTTTACACATAACATCTGCTTTCAGATTCTTATAAGGGTCTTTTAGGATAATTACATATCTTAGAAAACATGCCGACCAACAGCCAGCCAGCATTAACCATGTACGAGTCCAGCGTAATGGTGTGCGATTACAACTAAACTGATGGGCCTGTTTGTCTTATGTTCTCAAGTGTCTTTGATGATTTTTGGCTCATCATTCCGGAAATATTTGCATCTAGAACAACGGGAGTTACGTTAACTGTGCCCTAGATCAATGGTTCTCAAAATGATTCCTGGAGGCCCACTGCTCTGCACATATACGAAAGTGAAAGTCTTCTATTTTAAACAAATCTACTTTAATCATCAGTAGAGATTTGTATGAACTGAACTGATTGTGTCAGATGAGAGAAACATACAAAATGTGCCGAGCATTGGGTCTCGAGAAACCACTGCGGTTCACTGAGTTGAAAGTACTGCTCTAGATGTTTCAAAATTTTCAAAATGGGCCAGACTAAGTATATCTAACTAATTAACTAGTAATGTGAAGCTTATGACAAAATATTAACAGTTTTATTAAGATCAGACAATATATGTCTTTCCAAGACTAGGGCTGGTTGAATAAACATACAGTAGCCATTAAGTTAAGACTGTGTTTTAAGGACTAGTCTGAAGAACTAGTAGTTAGTTAGGGCTAATCAATCTTACTATTTGGATTTAAATATAATTAAAATAATTTAAATATTTTTTCACATGATACTTAAAGCAGTTATGTTCAATCATGAAGACAAAAATGTATGACTAACTTTGAATACTAGTCTTAGAGATTAATGCTACTGACCATTGGTTTAAGTGTAGTTACAGACTAAAATTAAGGCTTAAGTTTTAGTTATCTTACTTGAAAATAGCTTACACTGGCCTACCTTTAAATATATCTGGGCCATAGTTTTGTCTTAAGATGTACACCAGTAATGTTTTTTATAAGGTTTGTTTGTAAAAAGTACCTAAATGTTTTTACATAACTAATGGCTAGTCATGCATCAATTTAAACCTGTGGGAAACAACCCTATGAAGTTATAAAGCTTCAAATGTTGTCTTAGAATTCTTCAAATCCTAAAGGCCACTTCACACTGGTCAGACAGACTCCAACAGACGCGTCTGTTGGAGTCTGTCTGACCAGTGTAAAACCCCTGTTGGAAGTTGTTGGATCAAAGTAAATGACACTTTAGAATGTGGTTGTCTGTTGGTGTCTGTTGGAGTTGGTAGTTGTCTGACCAGTGTGAACTGGCCTTAAAGGTATGAACAAGATTGCTGTAAATATGTGGATCCTTAAAGAACAATAATAGGCCAACATTAGAAATAATAACTAATAATCACACATAAAGAGAATAAATATTTGGTTATCAGTAGCTTTAGTATTCTAATCTATTTTCCATGACATAAACACGTCATGCTGTGTCTTATAAAGTTTTCAATAATTGTTTATAGAATTATTGCAATGAAATTGTAATGTTATGATACAATTGGTTATTTTAAATATAAATGTTTACTGAAAACTTACTCTAGCACAGCACGTGTGTGAACACAAGGCAAGGCAAGGCAAGGCAAGGCAAGTTTATTTGTATAGCACATTTCATACACAGAGGTCATTCAAAGTGCTTTACATAGAAATGAGAAAACAATATATAAAAGAGAAAAAAGAAAATGTAAAAATAATAGATACACAATAAAATCACAATAAAAAAAGATACATGAGAATTTTGAATAACAATGAAAGAAAATGAATGTGATTTTAATAAAAACAGTTTAAAATGTTAAAAAGAATAAAACAGGAGTAAAAGTGGCTTGAGTTAAAGGTGCAGTCAATGTAAAGCAGCACAGTGCTCATTCAGTAAATGCAGAGTTAAACAGATGTGTTTTTAATCTAGATTTAAAAGTTAGTATTCTAATCTATTTTCTATTTTCTATTTACAAATAAGTGCTTAATAGCAAATCTGACTGACATTTGCTTAATGACATCATATTTGTTACTAACTCCATTTGATATAAACAACACACACTGTAAAATGTAATTTGTTGACTTTACTTAAAAAAACTTAGGAAACCGATTGCCTCAAATTTTTAAAGTAAAGTTGACAATCAATTTTTAAGTTGTTGTAGCTGAGAAGAAATGTGTAAGGACAACTCATATCATGGTAGTACACTTGAGTACAGTTAACGCAAAATCATTAGTTATGATGACAAATTTTTTTTTAGTACAGACAACTCATGTCATGGTAGTAAAGTGAACTTAAAAATCATTAGCTCCCGTCACTAAGGAAATGTCAGTTCAGACAACTGAGTTATGTTCAGTTAGCAGTACTCATTAAGGCAAGTTATCCTTACAAGGCTAAGTGTTCACAATACTAAGGAAATCTTAGGAAACCGATTGCCTTAAAATATTCAAGTAAACTTTACTCAAAAGTTTTAAGTTGTTGAAACAAAGAGAGACAACAGTTTGAATGAATCAATGAAACACTTTATTTGATTGAAACAGATCAATACAGTGAACTGCACATCCAATAAGAGAGAATTTGAATTTTGAAAAAAGACATAAAAACCCAACAAATCACACATTCACCATTACACAAAACCAAGACCAAATGACAAAAAAAAAAAATATTTCCATCAATAATGTAGATACACCATAAATGTATGTGTGTGTGTGTGTGTGTGTGTGTGTGTGTGTAAAACAAAGAACTTCACTACTCACTGCACAGTAGATTTTTGAGTGATTGAATTTTGGGCCTTAAAGGAACACGCAGACATTTTGGGTTTTTACCTTATTCACCATATCCCCCAGAGTTAGATAAGTCCATACATACCTTTTTCATCTCTGTGCGTCCTGTAACTCTGTCTGACGTACCCACCGCTAGCTTGGCTTAGCAAAAAGACTGGAAGTAAATGGCTCCAGCTAGCATACTGCTCCAAATAAGTGACAAATTAACGCAAACATTTTCCAATTTATATGTTGCGATTTGTATAGTCACAGTGTGTACAAATAACAAGGTCATATGAGACAGACATCTTTTAACATTATACATACAGGAAACTATATTCTCAGATGAAGCACTGATACTTGGGCGGAGTGATTAGCACAACTCTCTCCTCACCAGGGGACTTCTCTGGTGCTGCGAGCAAATCACTCCACCCAGGTAGCAGTGCTTCTATAGTTCCCTGTATGTATACTGTTAGAAGATGGCTGTGTCTCATATGACCTTGTTATTTGTACACGCTGTGACTATACAAATCACAACATATAAATAGGAAAATGTTTGCGTTATTTTGTCACTTATAGGGAGCAGTATGCTAGCTGAAGCCATTTACTTACAATCTTTGTGCTAAGCTAAGCTAGCGGTGGGTGCGTCAGACAAAGTTACAGGACACACAGAGATAAAAATGGTATGGACTTATCTAACTCTGGGGAATACAGTGAATAAGCTAAAAACCCAAAATGTTGGTGTGTTCCTTGAGGTGGGATACCTTCAGGGATTACTGTTAGGATCTCAATGGAGGTGTTGGCCAGTTCCGGTTCATCACAGTCCTAAAAACACAATTACATGAGATATTATTACACAATTCCACATTGATATACAACCTTGCATTTAGGTAGAAAAAACAAAGCAGCCACTTTAGAAAGAAGGTTGATAGGTAGTCTTGATCAGGACCAATTGAGGGTATCTCACATCTGCTCATATTTACATCTGAAGAGGCATTAGCTGATGACAACAGTTAGCTATTCTACAATGTGATAACACAAACCTTGCACTCAATTGTCAGTTCTGTAAAATGGATAAGCCATATTCAACAGGGAAACAACATATGAGAAGAAAAAATACCTACAATTCTAACAAGGCTTTGCTGTTGTCCCAGAGGACAGTTGACATTTTTGTACATAATCATTTCACTCTTACACTGGTCATTTGTGAGATTAGTAGAACCCTCTCATTAACACCTGAAGATGTGTACCATTAAACAAGCATGCAAACTGGTCATGGGTTAAAAAAAGGTGAGAAGGGTATGCGAGGATGGTGGGGGAGTGGGTCATATGACGGATTCTTTTATGCTTGCTGCTAACAAAGCATCCTACCCTAATGGAAGCTTATGAAATGTACCCTCCGGCTAGTTTGACACATTAGCCTTATTGAGTTAGCCCTACCATTTGTTCCAAAAACGTGATAGAACAACACCTCCAATGTTTTTGTTGTAGCAAGATATTTTAAGACAACCTTTTTACTAGTAAGTCACCATTGTTTGTTTGACCCATAATGCATTATGGACCGTGACGTAGACCGGTCCAAGCACCGCTACAAACAAAAGGCAAATAAACTATAACATTATCAAGTAAAGCGATTACCTCAATTAGCGAGCGAAATGTCTGCCATTCAAGCCTTTCCAATTTGAGCCTCAACATGCCGTAAACACGGAGGAAGGTATATTTCGCTCGCTAACTGAGGTAATAGCTTATCTTGATAACGTTATTGTTTATTTGCCTTGTGTTTGTAGCAGCGCTTGGAGCCATCTACATCAGTCCAGAATGCATTATGGGTAAACATTTCTTAAAATATCGCTACAACGAAAACAGTGGAGTGTTCTTCTATCACGTTTGTGGGGCAAAACGTTAGGGCTAACCCAAAAAGGCTAATTTGTTAAACTAGCCAGAGGTCCTTTTAACTTAAATTTCCAATAAGCATAACCTATGCATTACACATTGTACTGAGCAGTAGGGCTGGGCGAGAAATCGACTGCGATTCTCATGCGCATTTCATCAGTAAAGCTGGCTCCGTGATTAATAGTAAATCACCATCACCTGCTTTCAGGTGGAGCAGCATTTACTACACAGAGCCGTATTTCACAGAGAAGCTCGGCAAAATCTCATGCATTATCAGAGGTGAAATTTCACGATTACGAACACGATTTTGCCTAGCTTCTCAGTAAAATACGGCTCTGTGTAGTAAATGCTGCTGCATTTGAAAGCAGGTGATGGCGACTTATTACTAATCATGAAACCAGCTTTACTGATAAGATACGCATGAGAATTGCAGTCAATTTATGGCCCAGCTCTACTCTACTACTGTGCAGTTTGCATTGCATGTTGAAATTGCATATGGCATATATGAAAATAATAGGCCACTTTTATGACACTGTTGTTTCCAAATCTGGAGGTGATGTGGCATTTGCAATGCATGTGTTGTGACCCCTCTCGGCCATAGGGTTGCTGCGGTGACAGAATTTTCCCACCGGTTAATCGGTGCGTGACAACCCCGATGATACCGGTTTCACAGGGTGGGAGGGGCTTACTTTTTTAATTTGAATTAGATGCAACTGTTTAAATGCAGCGCTTGCGTAGGCTGTCTTAAAGGAATAGTCTACTCATTTTCAATATTAAACTATGTTATTACCTTAACTAAGAAGAGTTGATACATCCTTCTATCATCTGTGTGCGTGCACGTAAGCGCTGGAGCGCGCTGCGACACTTCGATAGCATTTAGCTTAGCCCCATTCATTCAGTGGTACCACTCAGAGATAAAGTTAGAAGTGACCAAACACATCAACGTTTTTCCTATTTAAGACGAGTAGTTATACGAGCAAGTTTGGTGGTACAAAAGCGGATTTAAAAGAGGAACTATATTTTAATGCGGAATAGCACTTTTGAGAGTACTTCGACTCGGCGCAGTAACACCCTCCCTCTCCCATTATGAGAGGGAGAAGGGGAGCGGACTTTTCAGGCGAGTCGAAGTACTCACAAAAGTGCTATTACGCCATAAAATATAGTTCCTCTTTTAAATCCGCTTAGAAAAGCGCTACGTTTTATTTTGTACCACCAAACTTGCTCATATAACTACTCATCTTAAATAGGGAAAACGTTGATGTGTTTGGTCACTTCTAACTTTATCTCTGATTGGTACCATTGAATGAATGGGGCTAAGCTAAATGCTATCGAAGTGTCGCAGCGCGCTCCACCGCTTACGTGCAAGCACACAGATGATAGAGGGATATAGTTAGTTAAGGCAATAACATAGTTTAATATTGAAAATGAGTAGACTATTCCTTTAAATCTCATATGAATTTGCATGCAATGCGAGCGCAACAGCTGGTTTAATTAAGTGCTTGAGTCAATGTGCACAGGTACTTCAGAACCTGCCAGTCCCAAGGAGAGCATCCGGCTACTCCTCTATAAAGTGCTGCTTGAATGATGGGTTTATTATTATTTGTAATGAAAAACGCAACAACAAAACGATCTCGCTTACATTAAACATCATATATGTATATTATAACAAAAATGAGTAAGCATACGGCTTCTGCCATCGTCTGGTCAGTCGCTCGCCTCACACACTCTGACAGGAATAAATGAAATCTGACACCGGCTGCTCTGTGATGATGCGCGTTCAGCTCTGCTGAATTCAGGCAGAAGACACATTCATGTTTGCTGTCTCTAACGAAACTAAATGATTTAATTACAAAAAAATATCAAAACGACGGTGAAAGACGGTGTCGCGGTGGGCAAGTGATCTAACCGGTAAGAGGCTGACACACTGGTAATCACTGTTACACCGACTATCGCGACAAGCCTACTCGGCCACTGTAAATTAGCACCTGAAACTACTTACAAAGTATGTCTTGAAGAAGTCTTTGTTCTCATCTCCAAGGAGGATGGGAAGGCCACGGAGGACTGCTGTTCTCTTAGCAGTAACATCTGTATTCTGAAAGATAATTTCATACATAGCACCCATAAATGGTCAAGGACCATCAATTAACAGCTCTGAAAATACAATGTGGTTACACTATTTTGCTGACACCATTAAATCATTCATGTGCATGAGAAACTTACCCCCAGTGCGATTTGATGATGCAAATGCGCCTTAAGTATCTGGCCGGTACATCCACCCTTGGACTTGAAAATGTCAAGACAGCGAGGAGTGTATTTGTCCAGTTCTTTGAAAAACTCGATTTTGAGGTTTTTGCTGGTTAACCGAAAGAACTCTGACAGAACCTAAAGAAACAGACAAATGAGCATTTAATGAAGTCATTTTGGATGCGTTTTAATAACAAATCACTAGGTCACACTGGCCAGAAAACTAGTATTACACAAACCTCGAAAATGAATATATTACTGCAACTTGTGCATTCAATCAGCTCTAATGAACGCTTTCTTTGTAAGGCATAAAGGATACATGTATGTATATTGCCCTGCTACTCATTCCATTACAACAGGCTATCTGAATATAACAAATTGTATATGTATGTATTTTATGCTTAGAATTAGTCAAGGGGGTTGTATGGTTATTTGGTTCATATCATAACTTTCTATTCAGCAAGTTTCATTAATTGTGCATAATGACATGTGCAGCAACTGCATAGGTTTAGTATCTGGTATTTTTCAGTAATGCAGTTATTTTGGGAAAATTTTAAATAATTGCAGGCTGAGTTGAGGTGCCCTTAATTTTCTGCTTGGGCCAAAATGTTAAATAAATAACCTCAATTATTTTAAAATCACAAAAATACCAAATGCCCTTTCAATAGAAAAATATATCCCACCTTTAATATCGGAGCACATAACAGTAAGTTACAAACCTTGAGCGGGAGCGTGAAGTGCACTTCCTGCTTGGCAGTCTCTGCATTAATGCTAATGTTAAAAACAGAAACAAATATTCGAATCTCAAAATTAAAAATCGAATGAATATATGAATATTCTCATCCAGACCTCCTGCTTAACAGCTGAGCTAGCAGATAAGTTAAAGTTTTACTGTGCCATCGCCAGTTATAGCCGATGCACGCAACAGTTAACAAGCACATTGCATTTGGCGATATGAATTCATATTTACAGTTTAAGAAATTTGAGATTTACAAGGTGGGACAATGACAAGGTGGTTAGCTAGCTTTAGCTTAAACCTTACCTCACAAACAAAACTCAGCTCAGAACATTAACAGAACATAGTCCTGACTTTACTAAATTGTAGAAATACATTTAACCTACAAACAGACTGAAGTATTACATACATGGCCTCTCCAAATTAACATTTTGCATGCTCTTACCTTCAAACCAAATCCAGACAAACGTTCTTTTGCCGCGTGATGGTTCAAATCCAACGTCTCAGGAGGAACTGCGCATGTGCAATCTCTTCTTCGTTGATTTGTATTGGCGGTTGGCATCCAGCATGGTGCATTACCGCCACCAAGTGTTGGGAGTGTGTGGAGACACTCATACTTCTCAAGTAAAGGTTACTGAAGTATGATAAGTTTAATTACTCTCCTCACCAAAATGCTGTGTCAACTTATTGTAAGCTAGTAGAGTCAACAAATTATGGAGCAACTAGTTATGATCACTATTTATTTTTAAGTAAAGTTAGCTATTACATTTTACAGTGCATCTGGATCAGTTATGTATGGACATAGCCAGTTGTTAAATATAAAAAAATGTACAGCTTTAGTACTATTTTTAGGCCTACTATAATATGACAGAGGCTGTCATCTGAAAAACTTGTATGTTTGCACATCATATCTATGTCAAAGAATATATATGTTCTATAAGAACAATTACTTTTGTTTAAAAAATAGTCTAAAAGATTTAAACAAGCAACCATTTAGTAAGACCTAGATCTCTATGAATTAAAATGACTGTTTCAGATGAGAGAAGCATACAAAATGTGCAGAGCATATTTGTGTATATGTTCCTTTTGTCTATAAAGATATATACGGTTTAATAACTTGCATACCTCACTTTATTTACCTAATTAAAACAGAAAGCCTTCATGGTACTCGATTAAAGGACATGAACATGAATCTGCTAAATGAAATGATATTTGTTATTGACACAATTTAATAACACCATCCACCATTCAGATAACGTATCTGGTTTTGTTTTATTAAATTGTTTCAGTTCTTACACTCAACAACAGTAAAGCCAGTGCAGTACAATTTTCTCTACACTGTATAATACAAATACAAAAACAACTTTGCAGAAGTATAGCTATCACACAGTCATTTTGAAAACGGCCCTGACGAACGGCCCCTAAAGCTTATGACAAAGCATACAAGTATTATTGAGATCTGGCAATATACTCAAATTCCTTATTGTGGTTTTTAGGTGCAATTTTCCGTTATGTCCACTAGATGGCTGTAGAGGATCAATCATTGGCTGACATTTGCACTCACAGAAAACACAGAAGATGATTACTCGCCAACTAAGTCTACTATTAATAGAACTCTGTACACATTTAAAGGTGCAGTGTGTAATTTTTAGAAGGATCTCTTGACGAAAATGCAAAATGATATACAAAACTATATTATCAGGGGTGTATAAAGACCTTTCATAATGAACCGGTATGTGTTTATTACCTTAGAACGAGACCTTTTTATCTACATACACTGAGGGTCCCCTTACATAGAAGTCACCATTTTGTGCCGCCATTTTTCTACAGAAGCCCTTAACGGACAAATTTTTTTACTAAGTTGTCTCCGACGATGACATGTTTGTCTGGTGGCGGCTACTGTAGCTTCTCTATGTGTTTCAAAAGCGAGGGGTGAGCAGTGGACTAAGCCATTGGTTGCAATTCGTGACCTCACCACTAGGTGCCGCTAAAATGTACACACTGCACCTTTAACTTCATGATTTTACTGTTATAATATTAAAATCACATTTAGTGAAAGACTACCACTTCAATTGTTCTGAGTTATCAGTTTTAACACTCATGTCATTTTATGATAGCTGTGAAACGTGAACATAATTTTGGAGGCACTTACACGACATTTGCAGTAAGAATTATATATTTTTTGTTTTTTATAAAAAAAAAATACATACCAAATGAGTGTATAACCATGTCAATATTATGTCTTGTTCTTTAACAGTCTTGTTTCTCCTTTCTCAGGTAAACGTGTGTGTGTACAATATACAATGCAGAATATTAACTTTTAAATCTAGATTAAAAACACATCTGTTTAACTCTGCATTTACTGAATGAGCACTGTGCTGCTTTACATTGACTGCACCTTTAACTCAAGCCACTTTTACTCCTGTTTTATTCTTTTTAACATTTTAAACTGTTTTTATTAAAATCACATTCATTTTCTTTCATTGTTATTCAAAATTCTCATGTATCTTTTTTTATTGTGATTTTATTGTGTATCTATTATTTTTACATTTTCTTTTTTCTCTTTTATATATTGTTTTCTCATTTCTATGTAAAGCACTTTGAATGACCTCTGTGTATGAAATGTGCTATACAAATAAACTTGCCTTGCCTTGCCTTGCCTTGCCTTGTGTTCACACACGTGCTGTGCTAGAGTAAGTTTTCAGTAAACATTTATATTTAAAATAACCAATTGTATCATAACATTACAATTTCATTGCAATAATTCTATAAACAATTATTGAAAACTTTATAAGACACAGCATGACGTGTTTATGTTATGGAAAATAGATTAGAATACTAAAGCTACTGATAACCAAATATATATTCTCTTTATGTGTGATTATTAGTTATTATTTCTAATGTTGGCCTATTATTGTTCTTTAAGGATCCACATATTTACAGCAATCTTTTTCATACCTTTAAGGCCAGTTCACACTGGTCAGACAACTACCAACTCCAACAGACACCAACAGACACCAACAGACAACCACATTCTAAAGTCTCATTTACTTTGATCCAACAACTTCCAACAGGGGTTTCACACTGGTCAGACAGACTCCAACAGACGCGTCTGTTGGAGTCTGTCTGACCAGTGTGAAGTGGCCTTTAGGATTTGAAGAATTCTAAGACAACATTTGAAGCTTTATAACTTCATAGGGTTGTTTCCCACAGGTTTAAATTGATGCATGACTAGCCATTAGTTATGTAAAAACATTTAGGTACTTTTTACAAACAAACCTTATAAAAAACATTACTGGTATACATCTTAAGACAAAACTATGGCCCAGAGAAAAAAGAAAATTTAAAAATAATAGATACACAATAAAATCACAATAAAAAAAGATACATGAGAATTTTGAATAACAATTAAAGAAAATGAATGTGATTTTAATAAAAACAGTTTAAAATGTTAAACAGAAATATAGCTGCTAGCAGCGATTATCGGGGTTCAAGCCATTTAGATCACAAGACGTTTAAGGACATGGCCATATAGATATTCTGCATTGTATATTGTACACACACACGTTTACCTGAGAAAGGAGAAACAAGACTGTTAAAGAACAAGACTTAATATTGACATGGTTATACACTCATTTGGTATGTAGTTTTTTTTTATAAAAAACAAAAAATATATAATTCTTACTGCAAATGTCGTGTAAGTGCCTCCAAAATTATGTTCACGTTTCACAGCTATCATAAAATGACATGAGTGTTAAAACTGATAACTCAGAACAATTGAAGTGGTAGTCTTTCACTAAATGTGATTTTAATATTATAACAGTAAAATCATGAAGTTAAAGGTGCAGTGTGTACATTTTAGCGGCACCTAGTGGTGAGGTCACGAATTGCAACCAATGGCTTAGTCCACTGCTCACCCCTCGCTTTTGAAACACATAGAGAAGCTACAGTAGCCGCCACCAGACAAACATGTCATCGTCGGAAACAACTTAGTAAAAAAATTTGTCCGTTAAGGGCTTCTGTAGAAAAATGGCGGCACAAAATGGTGACTTCTATGTAAGGGGACCCTCAGTGTATGTAGATAAAAAGGTCTCGTTCTAAGGTAATAAACACATACCGGTTCATTATGAAAGGTCTTTATACACCCCTGATAATATAGTTTTGTATATAATTTTGCATTTTCGTCAAGAGATCCTTCTAAAAATTACACACTGCACCTTTAAATGTGTACAGAGTTCTATTAATAGTAGACTTAGTTAAAGAGTAATCATCTTCTGGGTTTTCTGTGAGTGCAAATGTCAGCCAGTGATTGATCCTCTACAGCCATCTAGTGGACATAACGGAAAATTGCACCTAAAAACCACAATAAGGAATTTGAGTATATTGCCAGATCTCAATAATACTTGTATGCTTTGTCATAAGCTTTAGGGGCCATTCGTCAGGGCCGTTTTCAAAATGACTGTGTGATAGCTATACTTCTGCAAAGTTGTTTTTGTATTTGTATTATACAGTGTAGAGAAAATTGTACTGCACTGGCTTTACTGTTGTTGAGTGTAAGAACTGAAACAATTTAATAAAACAAAACCAGATACGTTATCTGAATGGTGGATGGTGTTATTAAATCGTGTCAATAACAAATATCATTTCATTTAGCAGATTCATGTTCATGTCCTTTAATCGAGTACCATGAAGGCTTTCTGTTTTCATTAGGTAAATAAAGTGAGGTATGCAAGTTATTAAACCGAATATATCTTTATGGACAAAAGGAACATATACACAAACATGCTCTGCACATTTTGTATGTTTCTCTCATCTGAAACAGTCATTTTAATTCATAGAGATCTAGGTCTTACTAAATGGTTGCTTGTTTAAATCTTTTAGACTATTTTTTTAAACAAAAGTAATTGTTCTTATAGAACATATATATTCTTTGACATAGATATGATGTGCAAACATACAAGTTTTTCAGATGACAGCCTCTGTCATATTATAGTAGGCCTAAAAATAGTACTAAAGCTGTACATTTTTTATATTTAACAACTGGCTATGTCCATACATAACTGATCCAGATGTGTTGTTTATATCAAATGGAGTTAATAACAAATATGATGTCATTAAGCAAATGTCAGTCAGATTTGCTATTAAGCACTTATTTGTAAATAGAAAATAGAAAATAGATTAGAATACTAACTTTTAAATCTAGATTAAAAACACATCTGTTTAACTCTGCATTTACTGAATGAGCACTGTGCTGCTTTACACTGACTGCACCTTTAACTCAAGCCACTATTACTCCTGTTTTATTCTGTTTAACATTTTAAACTGTTTTTATTAAAATCACATTCATTTTCTTTAATTGTTATTCAAAATTCTCATGTATCTTTTTTTATTGTGATTTTATTGTGTATCTATTATTTTTAAATTTTCTTTTTTCTCTTTTATATATTGTTTTCTCATTTCTATGTAAAGCACTTTGAATGACCTCTGTGTATGAAATGTGCTATACAAATAAACTTGCCTTGCCTTGCCTTGCCTTGTGTTCACACACGTGCTGTGCTAGAGTAAGTTTTCAGTAAACATTTATATTTAAAATAACCAAGTGTATCATAACATTACAATTTCATTGCAATAATTCTATAAACAATTATTGAAAACTTTATAAGACACAGCATGACGTGTTTATGTTATGGAAAATAGATTAGAATACTAAAGCTACTGATAACCAAATATTTATTCTCTTTATGTGTGATTATTAGTTATTATTTCTAATGTTGGCCTATTATTGTTCTTTAAGGATCCACATATTTACAGCAATCTTTTTCATACCTTTAAGGCCAGTTCACACTGGTCAGACAACTACCAACTCCAACAGACACCAACAGACAACCACATTCTAAAGTCTCATTTACTTTGATCCAACAACTTCCAACAGGGGTTTCACACTGGTCAGACAGACTCCAACAGACGCGTCTGTTGGAGTCTGTCTGACCAGTGTGAAGTGACCTTTAGGATTTGAAGAATTCTAAGACAACATTTGAAGCTTTATAACTTCATAGGGTTGTTTCCCACAGGTTTAAATTGATGCATGACTAGCCATTAGTTATGTAAAAACATTTAGGTACTTTTTACAAACAAACCTTATAAAAAACATTACTGGTGTACATCTTAAGACAAAACTATGGCCCAGATATATTTAAAGGTAGGCCAGTGTAAGCTATTTTCAAGTAAGATAACTAAAACTTAAGCCTTAATTTTAGTCTGTAACTACACATAAACCAATGGTCAGTAACATGAATCTCTAAGACTAGTATTCAAAGTTAGTCATACATTTTTGTCTTCATGATTAAACATAACTGCTTTAAGTATCATATGAAAAAAATATTTAAATTATTTAAATTATATTTAAATCCAAATAGTAAGACTGATTAGCCCTAACTAACTACTAGTTCTTCAGACTAGTCCTTAAAACACAGTCTTTACTTAATGGCTACTGTATGTTTATTCAACCAGCCCTAGTCTTGGAAAGACATATATTGTCTGATCTTAATAAAACTGTTAATATTTTGTCATAAGCTTCACATTACTAGTTAATTAGTTAGATATACTTAGTCTGGCCCATTTTGAAAATGTCACATTTCAAAATGCTTGAATTGATTACCTCAAGTCTTTTAGTTTTAATGAGGTAAATGACTGCAAATCATTAAATCTTATAATAATTTTCATGCAGATGCAAACCCATGGACAAAAGGAACATAACAGCAGCTACAAATGAAATAAAGAATACAGGTTACAAATGGTGCCCACCTCACTATGTGACATCACATCAAATCCAGTAATACAACGACAAAATTTTATTTTATGTTTCATATTGATATTTGCCCAGATAGTACAGCAAATTCATAAAATTGTTTTTCATATAAACATAAACATCTAGAGCAGTACTTTCAACTCAGTGAACCGCATTGGTTTCTCAAGACCCAATGCTCGGAACATTTTGTATGTTTCTCTCATCTGACACAATCAGTTCAGTTCATACAAATCTCTACTGATGATTAAAGTAGATTTGTTTAAAATAGAAGACTTTCGTATATGTGCAGAGCAGTGGGCCTCCAGGAATAATTTTGAGAACCATTGATCTAGGGCACAGTTAACGTAACTCCCGTTGTTCTAGATGCAAATATTTCCGGAATGATGAGCCAAAAATCATCAAAGACACTTGAGAACATAAGACAAACAGGCCCATCAGTTTAGTTGTAATGGCACACCATTACGCTGGACTCGTACATGGTTAATGCTGGCTGGCTGTTGGTCGTCATGTTTTCTAAGATATGTAATTATCCTAAAAGACCCTTATAAGAATCTGAAAGCAGATGTTATGTGCAAAATAAAAAGTAGGTCAGACAAATATTTATGTGTTGTATACATATGCTATAGTTATCGTTATTTTTTCTTAGGTTATAGCGCCACCTAGTGGACAATCTCTGCAATTTTTTGCATGTGACCTTGGCCTGGGTCTATACATATGTGTACCAAGTTTCGTGTTGATATCTCATTCCTATCATAAATGATAGCCATTGTAGTATTTGTGGCACCGCCTCTTCATACTTTTGACCGTGGTGTTGCGACAATGAGTGCAAAGTTCAACTTTTTTTGATAGTTATTGATAATCAGTGTCTAAGGACTATTCCAGCACTGGATCGGTTCAGATCGGTCAAAAAACCTAGGACTAGTTCGCAAAAGTAGGTTTCAAAGAAAATGATGAATATCTAACAAACGATTCGACTGAGACAAGTGCTGCTTGAGGAAAAGTTGTTCATTTTAAGTACCTCTATTAAATGATATGAGGATCTTGTTGATATCTGAAACACTGCATAATACACAATCACTTAAACACTGAAAAAACGTGATAGCGCCCTCCGGAGTCCGAATTTTTTCTTACTCTGCACAGACCTTCATGGCCAAGAGACAAACAGGCCCACCGCGTTTCATTTCGATCGGGCTCCGTTAACCCTGTCTAATAGCTGCTTTTTCTTGATTGGCCGATGGCGGCCATGTTTTTTGAGTTACGCAGAATTCCTTTTAAACATAGATAGTACCCCAGACCAGGAGCACACCTGTCAAATGTCAAGTTGATCGGTCCCATATTTCCGTAGTTACAGCCCTTCAAAGTTGAGGTGGTGTTATAGTGACAACTAGTGGTCAAGCGGCGCAATTTTTTGCACCTGACCTCAGAATAGTCCCCTGTATATGTGTACCAAATTTGGTGTCGATACCTCCTTCCCTTCCTAAGTTATAGCCGTTTAAGATCAAGAGGCTCCGCTCATTGGGGGCGTTTGGGCGTGGCTTGACGACGGCGAGTCGAAAGTTCAACTTTTTTTTGATAACTTTTGATATTCACACTCCAAGGAATATTACGGCACTGGAACGGTTCCGATCGGACGAAAAACCTAGGACGAGTTCGTTTTTATTTTTTTTGACAAAATCGAAAATAGCGAAAAAATTTTCATGACGGAAATGAAATCGGAGATATACGTTTTGTTCGCCTTGACGCAAGGAATCCAGGGATATAAGACACTTGACATTTGGATAAGATTTGTGGAAGTTATGACCATCAACGCGTTTGTTATCGCTATAGCGCCACCTATGGGCCAATCGGGTTGATACTCTATCAACCTCTCCCCAAATTGGGTCCTACCATTTGGCCAAGTTTCAAGTCTCTAGGCCTTACGGTTTGGTCTGCACGTTCCGTTTTACGGCAGAATAATAATAACTAAATATAGCTGCAAGCAGCGATTACCGGGGTTCAAGCGATTTGGGACATTAAGACCTTTAAGGGCATGGCTGTGTAGATTTGCTGCATTGTACAAAATAAATGATGGAAAATAAGATACCAGACACACGTGTTCAAAGTTATCAGCAAAAAAGTGCTATCATTCAGTGAAATGTCTCCCTCTCTTCTCACGGAACATTGACAAATGGAACAATGAAAGAAATGTTTGTGGTGCTTGCATTGGCAAAACTCGGGTCACAAAATGTTAAAATAGTGTTAATGAGTCAAAAGAGCCGAACCCCATGTCTCTACGATGTTCTGATACAGAGATACAGCTCTTGCTAAATGGTTGCTAGGGTATGCTCATTGGTTGCTAGGGAGTGACTTGCAATCCACCAATGATTATACTCAAAGTCATGAAAGGAATAATCCATGATGACTCATGATTTTAAATGTAAGGTTACAGTATTATTAAGTGAAAATAACAAATTACCACTAGGTGGCGCTATGACAAACTTGTGCATGGAATCTCAGGTCATGACTGTGTTACATCGAGCTAGTATCATGGCTACACACTTTAGTTTAGTGAAAAAACAGTTTTATGACCATTGGGCTTGCTCAATGTCAAAGGTTTTGTTCAATTATGAGGCCAACTAGTGGTGCAGGCATACCATATTTTTTATATTGCCTCAGACTGTGCTCAGACATCAGCGTATCAAATCTGGTGAAAAAATATCATTTCGTTGCGGAGTTATAACCATTTATGTGTAAAAACACAAAATTTTGAGGTAATTTTTCGTTTTTTGCAATTTTCGGCCATTTCTGATGAAAATTTTAACATAACGCCAATAGAACTTTTTGTTCAGAAGGTAATACAATGTTCTTCCTATGGTCGTTTCGAGTCGATCGGAATAACCCTCGCGGAGTTATTCGCGCGTGTTTTTTAAGCGCTATTTTCCTGTGCAGAACCAACCGTAAAGCAAAACCTGGCATGCTTGGTATCGTTGGACTCGGCAACAATTCAGGACTCCAAAGAAAAAAGTTGCATGAAAATATGTTAAACTCAGCCTAAGTTATAAGCGTTTAAATGATTCGTCTGACCACTAGGAGGCGCTGTGACGAAACGACGCATGCCACCTCAGGCCATGACTGTCATCACAAGTACCAAGTGTCGTGTTAATACTTCATTCCTGTCCGCAGTTATATCCAATAAATCCCTAGTGGCTGCGCACACTTCAGACGTTTGGGCGTGGCATGTCGACCGTGAGTCGAAAGTTCAACTTTTTTTCAATAATTATTGATATTCGAACTCCAAGGAACATTTTAGCACCGAAACGATTCCGATCGAGCGAAAAACCTAGGACTAGTTCGTTTTTATTTTTTTCGACAAAATCAAAAATAGCGGAAAATTTTTAATGACGGAAATGAAATCGGAGATATACATTTTGTTCGTCTTGACGCAAGGAATCCAGGAATATAAGACACTTGACATTTGGACAAGAATTGTCGAAGTTATGAGCATCAACGCGTTTGCCATCGCTGTAGCGCCCCCCATAGGCCGATTGGGATGACACTCTGTCATCTTCGCGCACGAATGAGACCTACCATTTGGCCAAGTCTCAAGTCTCTAGGCCTTACGGTTTGGTCTGCACGATCCGTTTTACGGCAGAAGAAAAATAATAAAAATAATAATAATAATAATAATAAAAATCAGTACAAATACAATAGGGTTTCAGCCCTTCGGGCTTGAACCCCTAATAATAATAATAAATATAGCTGCAAGCAGCGATTACCGGGGTTCAAGCGATTTGGGACATTAAGACCTTTAAGGGCATGGCTGTGTAGATTTGCTGCATTGTACAAAATAAATGATGAAAAATAAGCTACCAGACACATGTGTTCAAAGTTATCAGCAAAAAAGTGCTATCATTCAGTGAAATGTCTCCCTCTCTTCTCACAGAACATTGACAAATAGAACACTGAAGGAAATGTTTGTGGTGCTTGCATTGGCAAAACTCGGGTCACAAAATGTTAAAATAGTGTTAATGAGTCAAAAGAGCCGAACCCCATGTCTCTACGATGTTCTGATACAGAGATACAGCTCTTGCTAAATGGTTGCTAGGGTATGCTCATTGGTTGCTAGGGAGTGACTTGCAATCCACCAATGATTATACTCAAAGTTATGAAAGGAATAATCCATGATGACTCATGATTTTAAATGTAAGGTTACAGTATTTTTAAGTGAAAATAACAAATTACCACTAGGTGGCGCTATGACAAAGTCGTGCATGGAATCTCAGGTCATGACTGTGTTACATCTAGCTAGTATAATGGCTATACACTTTAGTTTAGTGAAAAAACAGTTGTATGACCATTGGGCTTGCTCAATGTCAAAGGTTTTGTTCAATTATGAGGCCAACTAGTGGTGCAGGCATACCATTTTTTTTGTATTGCCTCAGACTGTGCTCAGACATCAGCGTATCAAATCTGGTGAAAAAATATCATTTCGTTGCGGAGTTATAACCATTTATGTGTAAAAAACACAACATTTTGAGGTAATTTTTCGTTTTTTGCAATTTTCGACCATTTCTGATGGAAATTTTAACATAACGCCAACAGAGTTTTTTGTTCAGAAGGTAATACAATGTTCTTCCTATGGTCGTTTCGAGTCGATCGGAATAACCCTCGCGGAGTTATTCGCGCGTGTTTTTTAAGCGTTATTTTCCTGTGCAGAACCAACCGTAAAGCAAAACCTGGCATGCTTGGTATCGTTGGTCTCGGCAACAATTCAGGACTCCAAGGAAAAAAGTCGCATGAAAATACGTTAAACTCAGCCTAAGTTATAAGCATTATTTGATTCGTCTGACCACTAGGTGGCGCTGTGACGAAACGATGCAAGAAACCTCAGGCCATGACTCTCATCACAAGTACCAAGTATCGTGTTGATACTTCATTCCTGTCCCCAGTTATAGCCAATAATGTTCTAGTGCCTGCCCACAATTCAGACTTTTGGGCGTGGCATGTTGACCGTGAGTCGAAAGTTCAACTTTTTTTAATAATTATTGATATTCAAACTCCAAGGAACATTTTAGCACTGGAATGATTCCGATGGGGCGAAAAACCTAGGACTAGTTCGTTTTTATTTTTTTCGACAAAATCGAAAATAGCGGAAAATTTTTCATGACGGAAATAAAATCGGAGATATACATTTTGTTCGTCTTGATGCAAGGAATCCAGGGATATGAGACACTTGACATTTGGACAAGGATTGTGGGAGTTATGAGCCTAAACGCGTTTGCCATCGCTGTAGCGCCACCTATAGGCCGATTGGGTTCATACTCTGTCAAGTTTGCGCACGAATGAGACCTATCATTTGGCCAAGTCTCAAGTCTCTAGGCCTTACGGTTTGGTCTGCACGATCCGTTTTATGGCAGAAAAAAAATAAACATCCTAACAAAAACAAACGGTATTAAAGCTGCAAGCAGCGTTAACCGGGTTTCGAGCATTAAAGCACATACAACATGTCAGATGTCGTCGACCAGGCTGATACACCACATCGCATCCAGAAAAACGTAAGAGATGGTCAGAAACGGTTCAGACAGACTATGTAGCTTACACACAGGTGCACCATGTCACAAACATGTCACATCCTTAATGTTAAGTCATTCTGATAATTTGTTAACGAGAATTAGTTTTTCAGATTTATACCGTAAAATACAATTCAGAAATGGCCGTGTTTAGTTGAATTACAAGGCCATTGAGTCGGGTTCAAGCGATTTGGGACCTTAAGACCTTTAAGGGCATGCCTGTGTAGTTTTGCTGAATTGTACAAAATAAATTATAAAAAATAAGCTACCTCACACACCTGTTCAAAGTCATCAGCAAAAAAGGTGCTATCATTCAGTGAAATGTCTCCCTCTCTTCTCACGAAGCATTGACAAATAGAACACTGAAGGAAATGTTTGTGGTGCTTACAGTGGCAAAACTTGGGTCACAAAATGTTAAAATAGTGTAAAAAAGTCAAACGAGCCGAACCCCATATCTCTACGATGTTCTGATACAAAGATACAGCTCTTGCTAAATGGTTGCTAGGGTATTCTGATTGGTTGCTAGGGAGTGAATTGCAATCCACCAATGATTATACTCAAAGCCATGAAAGACATAATCCACGATGACTCATGATTTTAGATATAAGGTTGCAGTATTTTTAAGTCAAAATAACAAATAACCACTAGGTGGCGCTTTGAAAAACTTGTGCATGCAACGTCATGAATGTGTTACATCTAGCTTGTATCATGGCTATACACTTAAGTTTAGTGAAAAAAACTGTTGTATGACCATTGTGCTAGCTCAACGTCAAAGGTTTTGTTCAATTATGAGGCCAACTAGTGGTGCAGGCATACCATTTTTTTTGTATTGCCTCAGACTCTGCTCAGACATCAGCGTATCAAATCTGGTAAAAAAATATCATTTCGTTGCGGAGTTATAACCATTTATGTGTAAAAAACACAAAATTTGGAGTAAATTTTTCGTTTTTTGCAATTTTCGGCCATTTCTGATGGAAATTTTAACATAATGCCAATAGAACTTTTTGTTCAGAAGGTAATACAATATTCTTCCTATGGTTGTTTCGAGTCGATCGGATGAACCCTCGCGGAGTTATTCGCGCATGTTTTTTAAGTGCTATTTTCCTGTGCAGAACCAACCGTAAAGCAAAACCTGGCATGCTTGGTATCATTGGACTCGGCAACAATTCAGGAGTCCAAGGAAAAACGTTGCATGAAAATACGTTAAACTCAGCCTAAGTTATAAGCATTATTCGATTCGTATGACCACTAGGTGGCGCTGTGACGAAACGATGCATGAAACCTCAGGCCATGACTCTCATCACAAGTACCAAGTGTCGTGTTGATACTTCATTCCTGTCCCCAGTTATAGCCAATAATGTTCTAGTGCCTGCCCACAATTCAGACGTGTGGGCGTGGCATGTTGACCGTGAGTCGAAAGTTCAACTTTTTTTTGATAATTATTGATATTCAAACTCCAAGGAACATTTTAGCACTGGAATGATTCCGATCGGGCGAAAAACCTAGGACTAGTTCGTTTTTATTTTTTTCGACAAATTCGAAAATAGCGGAAAATTTTTCATGACGGAAATGAAATCGGAGATATACATTTTTTAAGTTTGGAGCCAGGGATTACAATGATACCAAACACTTGAGTGTATGATGTCCGGTTTAGGAGTTATGAGCCCCAACGCGTCGGGCATTGCTATAGCGCCACCTATGGGCCGATTTGGCTGATTCACTGTATCTGAGTAGCCTGCTAATATACAACCAGTTGACCAAGTGGCAAGTTTCTACGACTTACGGTTTGTGCTGGGCGACGCGTTTTATGGCGGAAAAATAATAATAATAATAATAATAAATATAGCTGCAAGCAGCGATTAACGGGGTTCAAGCGATTTGGGACATTAAGACCTTTAAGGGCATGGCTGTGTAGATGATGAATAAACAATAAATGATGAAAAATAAGATACCAGACACACATGTTCAAAGTTATCAGCAAAAGAGTGCTATCATTCAGTGAAATGTCTCCCTCTCCTCTCACAGAACATTGACAAATGGAACACTGAAGGAAATGTTTGTGGTGCTTGCATTGGCAAAACTCGGGTCACAAAATGTTAAAATACTCTTTATGAGTCAAAAGAGCTGAACCCCATGTTTCTACGATGTTCTGATACAGAGATACAGCTCTTGCTAAATGGTTGCTAGGGTATTCTCATTGGTTGCTAGGGAGTGACTTGCAATCCACCAATGATTATACTCAAAGTCATGAAAGGAATAATCCATGATGACTCATGATTTTAAATGTATGGTTACAGTATTTTTAAGTGAAAATAACAAATTAACACTAGGTGGCGCTATGACAAAGTCATGCATGGAATCTCAGGTCATGACTGTGTTACATCTAGCTAGTATCATGGCTATACACTTTAGTTTAGTGAAAAAACAGTTGTATGCTTGCTCAATGTCGAAGGTTTTGTTCAATTATGAGGCCAACTAGTGGTGCAGGCATACCATTTTTTTTTTGTATTGCCTCAGACTGTGCTCAGACATCAGCGTATCAAATCTGGTAAAAAACTATCATTTCGTTGCGGAGTTATAACCATTTATGTGTAAAAAACACAAAATTTTGATGTAATTTTTCATTTTTTGCAATTTTCGTCCATTTCGGATGGAAATTTTAACATAATGCCAATAGAACTTTTTGTTCAGAAGGTAATACAATGTTCTTCCTATGGTCGTTTCGAGTCGATCGGAATAACCCTCGCGGAGTTATTCGCGCGTGTTTTTTAAGCGCTCTTTTCCTGTGCAGAACCAACCGTAAAGCAAAACCTGGCATGCTTGGTATCTTTGGACTCGGCAACAATTCAGGACTCCAAGGAAAAAAGTCGCATGAAAATACGTTAAACTCAGCCTAAGTTATAAGCATGATTTTATTCTTCTGACCACTAGGTGGCGCTGTGACGAAACAATGCATGAAACCTCAGGCCATGACTCTCATCACAAGTACCAAGTGTCGTGTTGATACTTCATTGCTGTCCCCAGTTATAGCCAATAATGTTCTAGTGCCTGCCCACAATTCAGACGTTTGGGCGTGGCATGTTGACCCTGAGTCGAAAGTTCAACTTTTTTTAATAATTATTGATATTCAAACTCCAAGGAACATTTAAGCACTGGAATGATTCCGATCGGGCGAAAAACCTAGGACTAGTTCGTTTTTATTTTTTTCGACAAAATCGAAAATAGCGGAAAATTTTTCATGACGGAAATAAAATCGGAGATATACATTTTGTTCGTCTTGATGCAAGGAATCCAGGGATATGAGACACTTGACATTTGGACAAGAATTGTGGGAGTTATGAGCCTAAACGCGTTTGCCATCGCTGTAGCGCCCCCCATAGGCCGATTGGGTTCATACTCTGTCAAGTTTGCGCAGGAATGAGACCTATCATTTGGCCAAGTCTCAAGTCTCTAGGCCTTACGGTTTGGTCTGCACGATCCGTTTTATGGCAGAAAAATAATTAATATCCTAACAAAAACAAACGGTAATATAGCTGCAAGCAGCGATTACCGGGGTTCAAGCGATTTGGGACATTAAGACCTTTAAGGGCATGGCTGTGTAGATGATGAATAAACAAAAAATGATGAAAAATAAGATACCAGACACACGTGTTCAAAGTTATCAGCAAAAAAGTGCTATCATTCAGTGAAATGTCTCCCTCTCCTCTCACAGAACATTGACAAATGGAACACTGAAGGAAATGTTTGTGGTGCTTGCATTGGCAAAACTCGGGTCACAAAATGTTAAAATACTCTTTATGAGTCAAACGAGCTGAACCCCATGTTTCTACGATGTTCTGATACAGAGATACAGCTCTTGCTAAATGGTTGCTAGGGTATTCTCATTGGTCGCTAGGGAGTGACTTGCAATCCACCAATGATTATACTCAAAGTCATGAAAGGAATAATCCATGATGACTCATGATTTTAAATGTATGGTTACAGTATTTTAAGTGAAAATAACAAATTACCACTAGGTGGCGCTATGACAAACTCGTGCATGGAATCTCAGGTCATGACTGTGTTACATCTAGCTAGTATCATGGCTATACACTTTAGTTTAGTGAAAAAACAGTTGTATGACCATTGGGCTTGCTCAATGTCATAGGTTTTGTTAAATTATGAGGCCAACTAGTGGTGCAGGCATACCATTTTTTTTTGTATTGCCTCAGACTGTGCTCAGACATCAGCGTATCAAATCTGGTGAAAAAATATCATTTCGTTGCGGAGTTATAACCATTTATGTGTAAAAACACAAAATTTTGAGGTAATTTTTCGTTTTTTGCAATTTTCGGCCATTTCTGATGAAAATTTTAACATAACGTCAATAGAACTTTTTGTTCAGAAGGTAATACAATGTTCTTCCTATGGTCGTTTCGAGTCGATCGAAATAACCCTTGCGGAGTTATTCGCGCGTGTTTTTTAAGCGCTATTTTCCTGTGCAGAACCAACTGTAAAGCAAAACCTGGCATGCTTGGTATTGTTGGACTCGGCAACAATTCAGGACTCCAAGGAAAAAAGTCGCATGAAAATACGTTAAACTCAGCCTAAGTTATAAGCGTTTAAATGATTCGTCTGACCACTAGGTGGCGCTGTGACGAAACGACGCATGCCACCTCAGGCCATGACTGTCATCACAAGTACCAAGTGTCGTGTTGATACTTTATTCCTGTCCGCAGTTATAGCCAGAAAAATCCCTAGTGGCTGCGCACACTTCAGACGTTTGGGCGTGGCATGTCGACCGTAAGTCGAAAGTTCAACTTTTTTTCAATAATTATTGATATTCGAACTCCAAGGAACATTTTAGCACCAAAACGATTCCGATCGAGCGAAAAACCTAGGACTAGTTCGTTTTTATTTTTTTCGAAAAAATTGAAAATAGCGGAAAATTTTTAATGACGGAAATGAAATCGGAGATATACATTTTGTTCGTCGTGACGCAAGGAATCCAGGAATATAAGACACTTGACATTTGGACAAGAATTGTCGAAGTTATGAGCATCAACGCGTTTGCCATCGCTGTAGCGCCCCCCATAGGCCGATTGGGATGACACTCTGTCAACTTCGCGCACGAATGAGACCTACCATTTGGCCAAGTCTCAAGTCTCTAGGCCTTACGGTTTGGTCTGCACGATCCGTTTTACGGCAGAAGAAAAATAATAAAAATAATAATAATAATAATAATAATAATAATAAAAATCCATACAAATACAATAGGGTTTCAGCCCTTCGGGCTTGAACCCCTAATAATAAATATAGCTGCAAGCAGCGATTAGCGGGGTTCAAGCGATCTGGGACCTTAAAGGGGTCATAGCGTGAAAATCTGACTTTTTCCAAGTGTAAGTGCTATAATTGGGTCCCCAGTGCTTATATCAACCTAGAAAACATGAAAAAGATAAAAAATAAAATAATCGAGAGCACAATTGAATTTCAATTACAACAAACCACCATCATTGTGATCAGTGTTTGCATTTCATCCACTCATTTGCATTTTAAAGGAAACACCCAAAAACTGCACAATTTTGCTCAGGCCTACAAAGTGTCAATTTTAACATGCTATAATAAATGATCTGTGGAGTATTTTGAGATAACACTTCACATACACACTCTGGGTACACAAACAATTTATTTTACATCTTTAAAAAATCTCATTATATGAACCTTTAAGACCTTTAAGGGCATGCCTGTTTAGATTTGCTGCATTGTTATCAAATATACTTAGAATATGAAATACTAACATGTTACCAATTAGGTAAATTTTCTGAAGAGAAAATTATGTGGTGCATGCTGTTGCAAGATTTGTCACACAAAATGTTTCAAAAATTGTTAACATGAGACAAAACAGCCCACCACAATTTCTCTACGATGTTCTGATATAGAGATATAGGTCTCATATGGCTAATCTATAACACAGCAATGATGAAGAATAAGCTAAAACACATACATGCATTTACACACAGAAGCAGAAATGGCAGGGTTAGGAAATAAGACTTTGAAATAAATGACCAATCTCCATATGCTTGGTGTCCTTTAAGAGTTCATCAACCTATTTAAATGTTTATCCTATGTTCGAATGTCACATGACTGTTAAAACGGATACCGTCAGAATGATTGACGAAATGTTATTTTAACATAATAATACTGACTTCATAAAGTTAAATCATGCATCCATTGATGAAACCTGTGAACACAATTTCATTGAGTATACATTTTAAATAATAAATAATAATTTTAGCCAGCAGATGGCAGAAGATGACCTTCTGCCATCTGTTGGCTAAAATTATTGTTTTCCTTTTACAATTAATTTAACATAAAATTAGTATTGAATATTTAAAAGTAAATAAAGGTAGACACATTTTTAACTCAAATCCTGATAAGCATGCTCTTAAGTATATTAATGAGGGTCTGTGTTTCACACAGAGAGTATATATTTTTCATATAATCCTTTTATTGTGTTATTGTAAGAGAATACTAATTTATGGATTTGGAAACAATAAAGCAAAGTTACATATTTTAATAGAAACATTTTTAGGCTCTGTCATGTTAAATTGTCAAATAGTGGTATAGCTCTGCAATTATTTTCATGTGATTTTAGGCTGGGCCAATAAATAACTGATCCAGATATGTTTTCAATATCAAATTATGTCAATAACAAATGTCATGTTATTTAGTAGATTTGCAGCAGATTTGCTGGTGGGCATTTGTCTGTGTTACTTTCATAAAGTGCTGCTTTTTAGTTGGGTTCTAGCAGGTCATTTATGTGAATAATAACCAATTGCATTATCACATGAAGTTTTTGGTGCAATATTTGAAAAATAACATATAAAAATGTAACAACTTTGTATTATACATCATGTCAGGACACGTTTATGTCATGGAAGGTAGAATAGAATCCTAATGCTACTGATGTAAATAAATGGAGATAATGAAAAACTTTAATCCATATCTTTATGAGTTCCTTTAAACACACATGCTGCAATTCAGTCGTACAAATGGCACCTACACCAATGTGTGACATCACATGAAATCTATGCTTACAAAAGCAGGTATTCAAATTCATTACATTTTGTATTTGATATACCTTTACACACAGAGGACAGAAAAATGTACTGCGCTGATTTTATTGTTGTTGACTGAAAAAATTCTAGTAGTTTTGAAAAGTTGTTTTTGTAATTCAAAGCTAAACAACTAAAGGAATAAGACGTACAATTGGTGATAACAATTTGGCATTCATATTTGCTCACAGACTACAGGAAATTGTATTGCATTGGCTTTAGTGGTGTTGAGTGAAAAACCAAGTATTAGTTCACAAAATAGTTTTTTCATATAAACATAAACATATAGAGCAGTGGTTCTCTACTCCGTTTCTGGAGAACCACTGCTCTGCACATTTTGTATGTTTCTCTCATCTGACACAATCAGTTTAGTTAATAGAGATCTCTACTATTGTGCTGATTATGTGAAGCAGGTGTGTTGAGAACCACTGATCTAGAGAACTGTTTACTTTGCACACATTGGCCCTCATTTATCAAACGTGCGTACACCAAATTTCCAGCGTACACCTGGCGTACACCCAAAACCACGGTGACTTTGAGATTTATCAATATGGACGTTGGCGTACGGCACGCTGAAATCCTACGCCAGCTCAGGAGGTGGTGTACGCACATTTTGAGTTAGTGCAGAAATGCGCAAACAATTCCTAACACCACAAAACGCACTGACAAACTAAAATATATGATATATTATGACCCACTGTAAAAACTAAAATTATATTATGCAACATGTACTTCAATGTTTAATTTGTGAGACTTTACCAAAGCATTTGATTTGTAGGCATATGTATTCCTTCAGTTGAGAGCCTGGGCGCTTTACCTGACGTTTCAGGGCAAAGCATGTGAGCGGAGCGGAGCCTTGAGCGGTGCGGTAATATTACCATCAAAGCGCCTCTCTAAAGATCCGCTCGCTCAGCACCGCTCGTTGAACCCAGAACGCCATTTAATAATTTGCTAGTTCGAAAATCTGTAAAAACGTCTAGCAATAAGTTATGGAATTCAAGCCTTATACAAATGTAAAGTAAAAATCAAAGTTAAGATTGGACAGGAAGAAAACATTGAAAGGGAGTGCGGAGAGACTGTAAAAGTCAGCAAATATTCATCCTGGAATCTGAAGCGGCACATTGCAAGAAAGCACAAGGATGTGCTACGAAAACATGGTAATAATGCATCAAAAGGTAAGCTAGTTACATACTATTCGATGATAAATAAATAGCTACACATGAATAGGTAAGGTAAAATGCTTGTGTTGAATGGAGCCATAAATCCGATCATGATGACATGCGGACAAAATCATGGCCACGAATTATCTTTTATGCTACATTATGGACACTTCTTTTTCTTATTTAGTTTAAAGTAAATATTCAACAGTTTGTTCCTTGGAATTAATTATTATAATATTTTGTAATTACTATTACAATTATTATTACTTCAAATTATGAATTAGCCTAGTAAAACATGTGGATGTCGTGGAAACAAATTGTTAATTTGAATTATATCCAGAGCTCCGTATCAAACTGGATCTTAGCTAACAAACAACTGTATGTAAATACAGAAAAACACACTACAAAAGTTACTACATCATTTTAAAATATTATTTAAAAAAAACTTAACCGAACCATTAAGCAGACATATAATTTAGATGTAGGCAACATTAAATAATAATAATAATAATAATAATAATAAATAATTATTCTTCTAAATATCAATTAAGCGTCATTAATAATAAAAATAATAATACAAATATTACAAAACGTCATGCAATTGTTAATGTGTCTTTAATCCCGCTATTTAAACTCCTAAGTAAAACAATTTTGTTTCTTTCCACTTCCCTGGTTTCTCGTCTTTGCCGTCTTCCATGTGTCAATGTCGTAAAATGAGGGCGTGGGGGAGGTGGAGACTTGAATTTATATGGGCTTGTTATTCTAATGACGATCGTTTTCAGCCGCCGCATTTATGAAGGGCAGATATTGCTTACACCTGAATTTCAGAGGTACGCACAGTTTCATAAATCAGGCGGTGAGAGGAGTGTAAGCGTAATCTTACGCCAACATATACGCCCGTTTCTACGCAAGAATGATAAATGAGGGCCACTGTGTTAGATGCAAAGATTTTCAGAAAGATGAACTAAAAATCCTCACAGACACTTGGAAACATAAGACCAACAGTCCCATGAGTTTAGTTGTAATCACACACCATTAGGCTTGACTCGTACATGGTTAATACTGGTTGGCTGTTGAGTGGCATGTTTTCAAAGATAAATAATTATCCTCATAGACCATTATAAGAACCTGAAAGTAGATGTAATGTGCAAAATAACAAGTAGGTCAGACAAATATTTATGTGTCATATACATATGCTATAGTTATGGTTATTTGTTCTTAAGTTATAGCGCCACCTAATGGACAATCTCTGCAATTTTTTGCATGTGACCTCAGCTTGGGTCTATACATATGTGTACCAAGTTTCATGTTGATATCTCATTCCTATCATAAATGATAGCAATTTAAGTATTTGTGGCCCCGCCTCTTCGTACTTTTGACCGTAGTGTTGCGACGACGAGTGCAAAGTTCAACTTTTTTTTGATAATTATTGATATTCAGTGTCTAAGGAATATTCCAGCACTGGATTGGTTCAGATCGGTCAAAAAACCTAGGACTAGTTCGCAAAAGTAGGTTTAAGAGAAAATTATGAATATCTAACAAACGATTCGACTGAGACAAGTGCTTCTTGAGGAAAAGTTGTTCATTAAATGTAGCTCTATTAAATGATATAAAGATCTTGTTGATATCTGAAACACTGCATAATACACAATCACTTAAACATTGAAAAAACGTGATAGCGCCTCCCGGAGGCCGAATTTTTTCTTACTCTGCACAGACCTTCATGGCCAAGAGACAAACAGGTCCACCACGTTTCGTTTCGATCGGCCTCCGTTAACCCTGCCCAATAGCTGCTTTTTCTTGATTGGCCGATGGCGGCCATGTTTTTTGAGCTACGCGAAATTCCTTTCCCACACAGATAGTACCCTAGACCAAGAGCACCCGTGCCAAATCTCAAGTTGATCGGTCCCATATTTCTCTAGTTACAGCTCTTCAAAGTTGAAGTAGTGTTATAGCGCCAACTAGTGGTCAAGCGATGCAATTTTTTGCACGTGACCCCAGAATAGTCCGCTGTATATGTGTACCAAATTTGGTTTCGATACCTCTTTCCAATCCCAAGTTACAGCCATTGAAGTCCAAGAGGCTCCGCCCATTGGGGGCGTTTGGGCGTGGCTTGACGACGACGAGTATAAAGTTCAACTTTTTTTTGATAACTTTTCATATTCACACTCCAAGGAATATTACAGCACTGGAACGGTTCCGATCGGACAAAAAACCTAGGACTAGTTCGTTTTTATTTTTTTCGACAAAATCGAAAATAGCGAAAAAATTTTCATGACGGAAATGAAATCGGAGATATACGTTTTGTTCGTCTTGACGCAAGGAATCCAGGGATATAAGACACTTGACATTTGGACAAGAATTCTGGGAGTTATGAGCATCAACGCGTTTGTTATCGCTATAGCGCCACCTATAGGCCAATCGGGTTGATACTCTATCAACCTCTCCCCAAATTGGGTCCTACCATTTGGCCAAGTCTCAAGTCTCTAGGCCTTACGGTTTGGTCTGCACGATCCGTTCTACGGCAGAAGAAAAATAATAACTAGAATAATAATAAAAATCCATACAAATACAATAGGGTTTCAGCCCTACGGGCTTGAACCCCTAATTAAAGCTGCAAGCAGCATTTACCGGGTTTCGTGCATTAAAGCACGTCAGAGACGTCAGACGTCGTCGACCAGGCTGATACATCACATCGCATGCAGAAAAACGAAAGAGATGGTCAGAAACGGTTCATACAGACTATGTATGCTTACACACAGGTGCACCTATAGGACAAATATGTCACGTCCTTAATGTTAAGTCATTCAGATAATTTGTTAACGAGAATTAGTTTTTCAGATTTATACCGTAACATACAATTCAGAAATGGCCGTGTTTAGTTGAACTACAAGGCCATTGAGTCGTGGTATGGTGCAATGGTGTAAACAGACTGCAGACGTGCACATAAGGCACACACACAGCAGCGCAGCAAACCGCAAGGACCTACAGTGGACAGCAAACACAGCAGGAAAGATAATACTTGACTTATTTAATGTCCTCCTTAATTGTGTTCTGATAACTCCAGGACTAAGCATAAGGCAAAACCTGGCATGTTTGGTATCGTTGGACTCTGCAACAATTCAGGACTCCTGTGAAAAAAGTCCCATGAAAATACGGTGACTGCAGCCAAAGATTTACGTTTCTAAAATATGCTTCCGACCACTAGGTGTTGGTGCAACAAAACTGCAGGCTCCCTCAGGTCCTGACTGCCATCAGAATAACCAAGTACTGTGTCATTACGCATACGTTTGGCGAAGATACACCTTAAATACATTAGCTATCAGCAAAAAACAGCTCTCATTCAGTGAAATTTCTCTGCTCTCTACTCACTTTTAAGTGAAAATAACAAATAACCACAGGGTGGCGCTACGACAAAATTGTGCATGCAACGTCAGGTCATGACTTTGTTACATCTAGCTAGTATCATGGCTGAAAACTTTAGTTTAGTGAAAAAAACAGTTGTAAGACCATTGGGCTCGCTCAATGTCAAAGGTTTTGTTCAATTATGAGGCCAACGAGTGGTGCAGGCATATTATTTTTTGGGTATTGCCTCAGACTCTGCTCAGCCATCAGCGTATCAAATCTGGTGAAAAAATGTCATTTCGTTGCGGAGGTATAACCATTTATGTGTAAGAAACACAAAATTTTGAGGTTTTTTGCAATTTTCTGCCACTTCTGATAGAAATTTTAACATAACGCCACTAGACTTTTTTGTTCAGAAGGTAATGCAATGTTCTTCCTATGGTCGTTTAAAGTCGATCGGAATAATCCTCGCAGAGTTATTCGCGCATGTTTTGTAAGTGCTATTTTTGCTGTGCAGAACTAACCGTAAGGCGAAACCTGGCATGCTTGGTATCGTAGGACTCGGAAACAATTCAGGATGCTAAAAAAATAACTCCCATGAAAATCTCTTGACCACAGATAAAGTTATAGGCGTGAAAGTTGCAACCATTGCATAATCACAGTATTTAGTGCTATTTTCCCCGTTTTAGCGCCATCTAGTGTCCAATCGGCGAGCTTTTTATATCACGACCTTAGACCGATGGCCTACACATATGATTTAAGCCCCATGATGATATCTCAAACGCCTCTCGAGTTATGGCCGTTTAAATGTTTTAAGCTCCGCCCAGTTCGATTTTTGGCCACTCCTTGCGTGTTTGAATACAAATTTCAACTTTTTTTCGATAATTATTCATATTCCCACTCCACAGAATCAATCAGCTTTCGTTAGGTTCAGATCGGATGAAAAACCTAGGACTAGTTTGCAAAAGTAGGTTTGAACGTTATCGGCAATAACTAACGAACCGTTTGATTGACAGCAATGCTTCAAGAGGCAAATTTTTTCGTCATGAACCGATCTATCATATGATGTCATGTTTGTGTATGTATGTCAAACGTCACGTGATACAGGCACCGAAATACGGTATTATGCCCCCTAGTGGCCAAATGACACCATAATTCTTACAGACCTTCTGGAGCAGTACACGAACAAGCACAGTGAGTGTCGTTCCGATCGACCTTCGTTAACCCTGTCAAATCAGCCCTCACACTTCATTGGCCGATGACGGCCATGTTTTTGCAGATACGCCAATGTCCTTCTAGACCCTCATGGTACATTGCATAAAGACACACCATACCAAATATGAAGTGTATCGGGCTTACGGTTGTGTAGTGATAGCCATTTTCGACCCTCAAGCTTATTTTAGCGCCACCTAGTGGCCAAAATCCGCGTATTTTTTCCTGTGACCCCGGAGTGAGCTGATACACATGTGTACCAAACCGCGTTAAGATATCTCTAACCGTTCACGAGTTATAGCCATTTTCCTGGAGATAGTCTACTTACGGTATTTAATTTTGGCGCCCCTTAGTGACACTGAAGCGAAATTACACATTCTGTTCGATAATTATTTACCTACTCACTCCACAGATTTCTCCTGCGTTGGAACGATTCCGATCGGGCGAAAAACCTAGGACTAGTTCAGTTTGGCTTGAAATGCATATTATGCAAATTAGCGAAAAAATTTGCATACCGGAAATGAAATCGGAGATAAACATTTTTTAAGTTTGGAGCCAAGGATTACAATGATACCAAACACTTGAGTGTAGGATGTCCGGTTTAGGAGTTATGAGCCCCAACGCGTCGGGCATTGCTATAGCGCCACCTATGGGCCGATTTGGCTGATTCACTGTATCTGAGTAGCCTGCTAATATACAACCAGTTGACCAAGTGGCAAGTTTCTACGACTTACGGTTTGGGCTGGGCAACGCGTTTTACCGTGGAAAAATAATAAATAATAAATATAGCTGCTAGCAGCGATTATCGGGGTTCAAGCCATTTAGATCACAAGACGTTTAAGGACATGGCCATATAGATATTCTGCATTGTATATTGTACACACACACGTTTACCTGAGAAAGGAGAAACAAGACTGTTAAAGAACAAGACTTAATATTGACATGGTTATACACTCATTTGGTATGTAGTTTTTTTTTATAAAAAACAAAAAATATATAATTCTTACTGCAAATGTCGTGTAAGTGCCTCCAAAATTATGTTCACGTTTCACAGCTATCATAAAATGACATGAGTGTTAAAACTGATAACTCAGAACAATTGAAGTGGTAGTCTTTCACTAAATGTGATTTTAATATTATAACAGTAAAATCATGAAGTTAAAGGTGCAGTGTGTACATTTTAGCGGCACCTAGTGGTGAGGTCACGAATTGCAACCAATGGCTTAGTCCACTGCTCACCCCTCGCTTTTGAAACACATAGAGAAGCTACAGTAGCCGCCACCAGACAAACATGTCATCGTCGGAAACAACTTAGTAAAAAAATTTGTCCGTTAAGGGCTTCTGTAGAAAAATGGCGGCACAAAATGGTGACTTCTATGTAAGGGGACCCTCAGTGTATGTAGATAAAAAGGTCTCGTTCTAAGGTAATAAACACATACCGGTTCATTATGAAAGGTCTTTATACACCCCTGATAATATAGTTTTGTATATAATTTTGCATTTTCGTCAAGAGATCCTTCTAAAAATTACACACTGCACCTTTAAATGTGTACAGAGTTCTATTAATAGTAGACTTAGTTAAAGAGTAATCATCTTCTGGGTTTTCTGTGAGTCCAAATGTCAGCCAGTGATTGATCCTCTACAGCCATCTAGTGGACATAACGGAAAATTGCACCTAAAAACCACAATAAGGAATTTGAGTATATTGCCAGATCTCAATAATACTTGTATGCTTTGTCATAAGCTTTAGGGGCCGTTCGTCAGGGCCATTTTCAAAATGACTGTGTGATAGCTATACTTCTGCAAAGTTGTTTTTGTATTTGTATTATACAGTGTAGAGAAAATTGTACTGCACTGGCTTTACTGTTGTTGAGTGTAAGAACTGAAACAATTTAATAAAACAAAACCAGATACGTTATCTGAATGGTGGATGGTGTTATTAAATCGTGTCAATAACAAATATCATTTCATTTAGCAGATTCATGTTCATGTCCTTTAATCGAGTACCATGAAGGCTTTCTGTTTTCATTAGGTAAATAAAGTGAGGTATGCAAGTTATTAAACCGAATATATCTTTATGGACAAAAGGAACATATACACAAACATGCTCTGCACATTTGGTATGTTTCTCTCATCTGAAACAGTCATTTTAATTCATAGAGATCTAGGTCTTACTAAATGGTTGCTTGTTTAAATCTTTTAGACTATTTTTTTAAACAAAAGTAATTGTTCTTATAGAACATATATATTCTTTGACATAGATATGATCAGGGTTCTAAATTAACACCCGCCAACCCGCCAAATGCGGGTTAAAATTCATTTTGGCGGGTGTTAATAAAAACTTACTAGCCAGTTTGGCCGGTGATGCATGAGGCATTGCATGCAAGATACGTAAAGCTTCGTTCTCGGTCATTTATCCCTCTGGCAGGACATTTCCCATGAACACTGTGCCGTAATACGTGATGATGTTTATACGCCAATTGGCTGCGCGCAGTTTGCAGCGAAACCAGCGCGAGAAACCATGGAGAACGAACGGGCAGAGCAGGGAGGATAGACTAAAAGACAGCGGTGTCGCCACACCCCTTTACTGGGGCAGGTGATCCAGTGTAAATCTTTTGTGCCCATGTGTAAATCTCAAGTTTAAATTTTAGCAGTTAACTAGTGTATTCCTTAACAAAGAAAATAGCGGCAAAAACAGATCTATATGCAATGTAGTTAACCAATTTACGCTTGTAAAGCGACGAAGCAGTCGCACGGACGTGTGTGTGCATGCATGTATCCATGTCCACGCGCGTCTTTGCGTTCCTCCGCGCGCGCAACTGCATCCAAAAGGGGACGCCACGCGAATGAGTAATTATGAAAACATGACGAGAAGTAAGTTTCTAAATCATAATGCTAATCTTATTTTTACTCGATCATTATTGGCTTCTGTATGGACATCAGAAATGTTTTTTTGCAAAGCAGGGAAAGGGAAGCAGAAAGGAAAGATGATGAGATTAAGGGAGGTAAGACAAACTACATCCTCACTCTGTCAGGTCTCAAACATTAGAGGAAAAATTTCAGGAAAACCTTTTGTCAAGTCTATAGGATTGCATTGTTGCTGAGAAAATCCACAGATGTACGTGTTATACTGTTCTGTATTTGCAGATATGAAATTAATATTTAGTTTACTAATATTTAACTCTAGGACACTAACTTGCATAACAGTTAGCAGTAACTGTGATTTAGATTATTTAGTATAGCAGTCATAAAATGACTGGTTTCTTAAAATATTCTTGTAAAAATAAGTTATTAATCATTGCTATCATTGTATAATGTAGAAAATATTTCTCTGCTGTCATTATTACCAAACATTTTCTGCCATGTATGCCTCCAAACATGTTAATAATGTTAGGTATGATGAAGATTATACTTAAATATTTTTAAATACATATTAATCTTTCACAGTAACTGTTGCACTGTAGAATAGTGGGTTAAGCAAAGGACATTGTATACTTGCACACAGCAGGCTTTCAAAAAAAGTCAGCAAAAAATGGGGGGCATGTGCCCCAGTAAAGCTTTATGTCTATCGACAGAGAAATGAAGAAATCTTATGTTTCATCACAAAAATGTTGTCATGTTTTGTCAGGATTGTCTCATGCACGCAAAAGAAAAAAAACAAATCATTGTTGCATTCAGTGGCATTCATAATTTCTCTTATTTTCACCGGAAAAAATTTGGCTAGTGGAAATGCTGATTGGCTGGTAACTTTAGAAAGTTACCAGCCACTTTGGCTGGTGGTCAAAAAAGTTAATTTAGAACCCTGGATATGATGTGCAAACATACAAGTTTTTCAGATGACAGCCTCTGTCATATTATAGTAGGCCTAAAAATAGTACTAAAGCTGTACATTTTTTATATTTAACAACTGGCTATGTCCATACATAACTGATCCAGATGTGTTGTTTATATCAAATGGAGTTAATAACAAATATGATGTCATTAAGCAAATGTCAGTCAGATTTGCTATTAAGTACTTATTTGTAAATAGAAAATAGAAAATAGATTAGAATACTAACTTTTAAATCTAGATTAAAAACACATCTGTTTAACTCTGCATTTACTGAATGAGCACTGTGCTGCTTTACACTGACTGCACCTTTAACTCAAGCCACTATTACTCCTGTTTTATTCTGTTTAACATTTTAAACTGTTTTTATTAAAATCACATTCATTTTCTTTAATTGTTATTCAAAATTCTCATGTATCTTTTTTTATTGTGATTTTATTGTGTATCTATTATTTTTAAATTTTCTTTTTTCTCTTTTATATATTGTTTTCTCATTTCTATGTAAAGCACTTTGAATGACCTCTGTGTATGAAATGTGCTATACAAATAAACTTGCCTTGCCTTGCCTTGCCTTGTGTTCACACACGTGCTGTGCTAGAGTAAGTTTTCAGTAAACATTTATATTTAAAATAACCAAGTGTATCATAACATTACAATTTCATTGCAATAATTCTATAAACAATTATTGAAAACTTTATAAGACACAGCATGACGTGTTTATGTTATGGAAAATAGATTAGAATACTAAAGCTACTGATAACCAAATATTTATTCTCTTTATGTGTGATTATTAGTTATTATTTCTAATGTTGGCCTATTATTGTTCTTTAAGGATCCACATATTTACAGCAATCTTTTTCATACCTTTAAGGCCAGTTCACACTGGTCAGACAACTACCAACTCCAACAGACACCAACAGACAACCACATTCTAAAGTCTCATTTACTTTGATCCAACAACTTCCAACAGGGGTTTCACACTGGTCAGACAGACTCCAACAGACGCGTCTGTTGGAGTCTGTCTGACCAGTGTGAAGTGACCTTTAGGATTTGAAGAATTCTAAGACAACATTTGAAGCTTTATAACTTCATAGGGTTGTTTCCCACAGGTTTAAATTGATGCATGACTAGCCATTAGTTATGTAAAAACATTTAGGTACTTTTTACAAACAAACCTTATAAAAAACATTACTGGTGTCCATCTTAAGACAAAACTATGGCCCAGATATATTTAAAGGTAGGCCAGTGTAAGCTATTTTCAAGTAAGATAACTAAAACTTAAGCCTTAATTTTAGTCTGTAACTACACTTAAACCAATGGTCAGTAACATGAATCTCTAAGACTAGTATTCAAAGTTAGTCATACATTTTTGTCTTCATGATTAAACATAACTGCTTTAAGTATCATATGAAAAAATATTTAAATTATTTAAATTATATTTAAATCCAAATAGTAAGACTGATTAGCCCTAACTAACTACTAGTTCTTCAGACTAGTCCTTAAAACACAGTCTTTACTTAATGGCTACTGTATGTTTATTCAACCAGCCCTAGTCTTGGAAAGACATATATTGTCTGATCTTAATAAAACTGTTAATATTTTGTCATAAGCTTCACATTACTAGTTAATTAGTTAGATATACTTAGTCTGGCCCATTTTGAAAATGTCACATTTCAAAATGCTTGAATTGATTACCTCAAGTCTTTTAGTTTTAATGAGGTAAATGACTGCAAATCGTTAAATCTTATAATAATTTTCATGCAGATGCAAACCCATGGACAAAAGGAACATAACAGCAGCTACAAATGAAATAAAGAATACAGGTTACAAATGGTGCCCACCTCACTATGTGACATCACATCAAATCCAGTAATACAACGACAAAATTTTATTTTATGTTTCATATTGATATTTGCCCAAATAGTACAGCAAATTCATAAAATTGTTTTTCATATAAACATAAACATCTAGAGCAGTACTTTCAACTCAGTGAACCGCATTGGTTTCTCAAGACCCAATGCTCGGAACATTTTGTATGTTTCTCTCATCTGACACAATCAGTTCAGTTCATACAAATGTCTACTGATGATTAAAGTAGATTTGTTTAAAATAGAAGACTTTCGTATATGTGCAGAGCAGTGGGCCTCCAGGAATAATTTTGAGAACCATTGATCTAGGGCACAGTTAACGTAACTCCCGTTGTTCTAGATGCAAATATTTCCGGAATGATGAGCCAAAAATCATCAAAGACACTTGAGAACATAAGACAAACAGGCCCATCAGTTTAGTTGTAATGGCACACCATTACGCTGGACTCGTACATGGTTAATGCTGGCTGGCTGTTGGTCGGCATGTTTTCTAAGATATGTAATTATCCTAAAAGACCCTTATAAGAATCTGAAAGCAGATGTTATGTGCAAAATAAAAAGTAGGTCAGACAAATATTTATGTGTTGTATACATATGCTATAGTTATCGTTATTTTTTCTTAGGTTATAGCGCCACCTAGTGGACAATCTCTGCAATTTTTTGCATGTGACCTTGGCCTGGGTCTATACATATGTGTACCAAGTTTCGTGTTGATATCTCATTCCTATCATAAATGATAGCCATTGTAGTATTTGTGGCACCGCCTCTTCGTACTTTTGACCGTGGTGTTGCGACAATGAGTGCAAAGTTCAACTTTTTTTTGATAGTTATTAATAATCAGTGTCTAAGGACTATTCCAGCACTGGATCGGTTCAGATCGGTCAAAAAACCTAGGACTAGTTCGCAAAAGTAGGTTTCAAAGAAAATGATGAATATCTAACAAACGATTCGACTGAGACAAGTGCTGCTTGAGGAAAAGTTGTTCATTTTAAGTACCTCTATTAAATGATATAAGGATCTTGTTGATATCTGAAACACTGCATAATACACAATCACTTAAACACTGAAAAAACGTGATAGCGCCCTCCGAAGTCCGAATTTTTTCTTACTCTGCACAGACCTTCATGGCCAAGAGACAAACAGGCCCACCGCGTTTCATTTCGATCGGCCTCCGTTAACCCTGTCTAATAGCTGCTTTTTCTTGATTGGCCGATGGCGGCCATGTTTTTGAGTTACGCAAAATTCCTTTTAAACATAGATAGTACCCCAGACCAGGAGCACACCTGTCAAATGTCAAGTTGATCGGTCCCATATTTCCGTAGTTACAGCCCTTCAAAGTTGAGGTGGTGTTATAGCGACAACTAGTGGTCAAGCGGCGCAATTTTTTGCACCTGACCTCAGAATAGTCCCCTGTATATGTGTACCAAATTTGGTGTCGATACCTCCTTCCGTTCCTAAGTTATAGCCGTTTAAGGTCAAGAGGCTCCGCTCATTGGGGGCGTTTGGGCGTGGCTTGACGACGGCGAGTCGAAAGTTCAACTTTTTTTTGATAACTTTTGATATTCACACTCCAATGAATATTACGGCACTGGAACGGTTCCGATCGGACGAAAAACCTAGGACGAGTTCGTTTTTATTTTTTTTTACAAAATCGAAAATAGCGAAAAAAAATTCATGACGGAAATGAAATCGGAGATATACGTTTTGTTCGCCTTGACGCAAGGAATCCAGGGATATAAGACACTTGACATTTGGATAAGATTTGTGGAAGTTATGACCATCAACGCGTTTGTTATCGCTATAGCGCCACCTATGGGCCAATCGGGTTGATACTCTATCAACCTCTCCCCAAATTGGGTCCTACCATTTGGCCAAGTTTCAAGTCTCTAGGCCTTACGGTTTGGTCTGCACGTTCCGTTTTACGGCAGAATAATAATAACTAATAATAATAATAATAATTAAAGCTGCAAGCAGCATTTACCGGGTTTCGAGCATTAAAGCACGTCAGAGACGTCAGACGTCGTCGACCAGGCTCATACATCACATCGCATGCAGAAAAACGAAAGAGATGGTCAGAAACGGTTCATACAGACTATGTATGCTTACACACAGGTGCACCTATAGGACAAATATGTCACGTCCTTAATGTTAAGTCATTCAGATAATTTGTTAACGAGAATTAGTTTTTCAGATTTATACCGTAACATACAATTCAGAAATGGCCGTGTTTAGTTGAACTACAAGGCCATTGAGTCGTGGTATGGTGCAATGGTGTAAACAGACTGCAGAAGTGCACATAAAACACACACACAGCAGCGCAGCAAACCGCAAGGACCTACAGTGGACAGCAAACACAGCTGGAAAGATAATACTTGACTTATTTAATGTCCTCCTTAATTGTGTTCTGATAACTCCAGGACTAAGCATAAGGCAAAACCTGGCATGTTTGGTATCGTTGGACTCTGCAACAATTCAGGACTCCTGTGAAAAAAGTCCCATGAAAATACGGTGACTGCAGCCAAAGATTTACGTTTCTAAAATATGCTTCCGACCACTAGGTGTTGGTGCAACAAAACTGCAGGCTCCCTCAGGTCCTGACTGCCATCAGAATAACCAAGTACTGTGTCATTACGCATACGTTTGGCGAAGATACACCTTAAATACATTAGCTATCAGCAAAAAAACAGCTCTCATTCAGTGAAATTTCTCTGCTCTCTACTCACTTTTAAGTGAAAATAACAAATAACCACAGGGTGGCGCTACGACAAAATTGTGCATGCAACGTCAGGTCATGACTTTGTTACATCTAGCTAGTATCATGGCTGAACACTTTAGTTTAGTGAAAAAAACTGTTGTAAGACCATTGGGCTCGCTCAATGTCAAAGGTTTTGTTCAATTATGAGGCCAACGAGTGGTGCAGGCATATTATTTTTTGGGTATTGCCTCAGACTCTGCTCAGCCATCAGCGTATCAAATCTGGTGAAAAAATGTCATTTCGTTGCGGAGGTATAACCATCTATGTGTAAAAAACACAAAATTTTGAGGTAATTTTTCGTTTTTTGCAATTTTCTGCCATTTCTGATAGAAATTTTAACATAACGCCACTGGACTTTTTTGTTCAGAAGGTAATGCAATGTTCTTCCTATGGTCGTTTAAAGTCGATCGGAATAATCCTCGCAGAGTTATTCGCGCATGTTTTGTAAGTGCTATTTTTGCTGTGCAGAACTAACCGTAAGGCGAAACCTGGCATGCTTGGTATCGTAGGACTCGGAAACAATTCAGGATGCTAAAAAAATAACTCCCATGAAAATCTCTTGACCACAGATAAAGTTATAGGCGTGAAAGTCACAACCATTGCATAATCACAGTATTTAGTGCTATTTTCCCCGTTATAGCGCCATCTAGTGTCCAATCGGGGAGCTTTTTATATCACGACCTTAGACCGATGGCCTACACATATGATTCAAGCCCCATGATGATATCTCAAACGCCTCTCAAGTTATGGCCGTTTAAATGTTTTAAGCTCCGCCCAGTTCGATTTTTGGCCACTCCTTGCGTGTTTGAATACAAATTTCAACTTTTTTTCGATAATTATTCATATTCTCACTCCACAGAATCAATCAGCTTTCGTTAGGTTCAGATCGGATGAAAAACCTAGGACTAGTTCGCAAAAGTAGGTTTGAACGTTATCGCCAATAACTAACGAACCGTTTGATTGACAACAACGCTTTAAGAGGCAAAGTTTTTCGTCATGAACCGATCTATCATATGATGTCATGTTTGTGTATGTATGTCAAACGTCACGTGATACAGGCACCGACATACGGTATTACGCCCCCTAGTGGCCAAATGACACCATAATTCTTACAGACCTTCTGGAGCAGTACACGAACAAGCACAGTGAGTGTCGTTCCGATCGACCTTCGTTAACCCTGTCAAATCAGCCCTCACACTTCATTGGCCGATGACGGCCATGTTTTTGCAGATACGCAAATGTCCTTCTAGACCCTCATGGTACATTGCACAAAGACACACCATACCAAATATGAAGTGTATCGGGCTTACGGTTGTGTAGTGATAGCCATTTTCGACCCTCAAGCTTATTATAGCGCCACCTAGTGGCCAAAATCCGCGTATTTTTTCCTGTGACCCCGGAGTGAGCTGATACACATGTGTACCAAACCGCGTTAAGATATCTCTAACCGTTCACGAGTTATAGCCATTTTCCTGGAGATAGTCTACTTCCGGTATTGAATTTTGGCGCCCCTTAGTGACACTGAAGCGAAATTACACATTCTGTTCGATAATTATTTACCTACTCACTCCACAGATTTCTCCTGCGTTGGAACGATTCCGATCGGGCGAAAAACCTAGGACTAGTTCAGTTTGGCTTGAAATGCATATTATGCAAATTAGCGAAAAAATTTGCATACCGGAAATTAAATCGGAGATATACATTTTTTAAGTTTGGAGCCAAGGATTACAATGATACCAAACACTTGAGTGTAGGATGTCCGGTTTAGGAGTTATAAGCCCCAACGCGTCGGGCATTGCTATAGCGCCACCTATGGGCCGATTTGGCTGATTCACTGTATCTGAGTAGCCTGCTAATATACAACCAGTTGACCAAGTGGCAAGTTTCTACGACTTACGGTTTGTGCTGGGCGACGCGTTTTATGGCGGAAAAATAATAATAATAATAATAATAATAATAATAATAATAATAATAATAAATATAGCTGCAAGCAGCGATTGCCGGGGTTCAAGCGATTTGGGACATTAAGACCTTTAAGGGCATGCCTGTGTAGATTTGCTGCATTGTACAAAATAAATGATGAAAAATAAGCTACCAGACACACGTGTTCAAAGCTATCAGCAAAAAAGTTGCTATCATTCAGTGAAATGTCTCCCTCTCTTCTCACGGAACATTGACAAACAGAACAACGAAGGAAATGTTTGTGGTGCTTGCAGTGGCAAAACTTGGGTCACAAAATGTTAAAATCGTGTTAATGAGTCAAAAGAGCCGAACCCCATGTCTCTGCGATGTTCTGATACAGAGATACAGCTCTTGATAAATGGTTGCTAGGGTATTCTCATTGGTTGCTAGGAAGTGAATTGCAATTCACCAATTATTATACTTTAAAGCCATGAAAGGCATAATCCATGATGACTCATGATTTTAGATGTAAGGTTGCAGTATTTTTAAGTGAAAATAACAAATAACCACTAGGTGGCGCTATGACAAACTCGTGCATGCAACCTCAGGTCATGACTGTGTTACATCTAGCTAGTATCACGGCTATTCACTTAAGTATAGTGAAGAACCAGTTTATGACCATTGGGCTTACTTGATGTCAAAGGTTTTGTTCAATTATGAGGCCAACTAGTGGTGCAGGCATACAATTTTTATTGTATTGCCTCAGACTCTGCTCAGACATCAGCGTATCAAATTTGGTGAAAAAATGTCATTTCGTTGCAGAGTTATAACCATTTATGTGTAAAAAACACAAAATTTGGAGGTAATTTTTCGTTTTTTGCAATTTTCGGCCATTTCTGATGGAAATTTTAACATAACGCCAATAGAGTTTTTTGTTCAGAAGGTAAAGTTAATTTCTTCCTATGGTCTTTTCGAGTCGATCGGAATAACCCTCGCGGAGTTATTCGCGCGTGTTTTTTAAGCGCTATTTTGCTGCGCAGGCCTAACCGTAAGGCGAAACCTGGCATGTTTGGTATCGTTGGACTCGGCAACAATTCAAAACTTTAAGGAAAAAAGCAGCATGAAAATACGTCTAACTCAGCCTAAGTTATAAGCATTTAAATGATTCGTCTGACCACTAGGTGGCGCTGTGACGAGACGAGGCACGCAACCTCATGCCGTGACTCTCATCACAAGTACAAAGTATCGTGTTGATACTTAATTTCAGTCCCCAGTTATAGCCAATAAAGTCCAAATGGCTGCGCACACTACAGACGTTTGGGCGTGGCATGTCGACCGTGAGTCGAAAGTTCAACTTTTTTTCAATGATTATTGATATTCAAACTCTAAGGAACATTTTAGCACTGGAACGATTCCGATCGAGCGAAAAACCTAGGACTAGTTCATTTTTATTTTTTTCGACAAAATCGAAAATAGCGGAAAATTTTTAATGACGGAAATGAAATCGGAGATATACATTTTGTTCGGCTTAACGCAAGGAATCCAGGGATATAAGACACTTGACATTTGGACAAGAATTGTGGGAGTTATGAGCATCAACGCGTTTGCCATTGCTGTAGCGCCCCCCATAGGCCGATTGGGGTGACACTCTGTCAACTTCGTGCACGAATGAGACCTACCATTTGGCCAAGTCTCAAGTCTCTAGGCCTTACGGTTTGGTCTGCACGATCCGTTTTACGGCAGAAGAAAAATAATAAATAGAAATATAGCTGCAAGCAGCGATTACCGGGGTTCAAGCGATTTGGGACATTAAGACCATTAAGGGCATGGCTGTGTAGATTTGCTGCATTGTACAAAATAAATGATGAAAAATAAGATACCAGACACACGTGTTCAAAGTTATTAGCAAAAATTGCTATCGTTCAGTGAAATGTCTCCCTCTCTTCTCACGGAACATTGACAAATAGAACACTGAAGGAAATGTTTGTGGTGCTTGCAATGGCAAAACTCGGGTCACAAAATGTTAAAATAGGGTTAATGAGTCAAAAGAGCCGAACCCCACGTCTCTACGATGTTCTGATACAGAGATACAGCTTGCTAAATGGTTGCTAGGGTATTCTCATTGGTTGCTAGGGAGTGACTTGCAATCCATCAATGATTATACTCAAAGCCATGAAAGGAATAATCCATGATGACTCATGATTTTAAATGTAAGGTTACAGTATTTTTAAGTGAAAATAACAAATTACCACTAGGTGGCGCTATGACAAACTCGTGCATGGAATCTCAGGTCATGAATGTGTTACATCTAGCTAGTATCATGGCTGTACACTTTAGTTTATTGAAAAAACAGTTGTTTGACCATAGGGTTTGTTCAATGTCATAGGTTTTGTTAAATTATGAGGCCAACTAGTGGTGCAGGCATACCATTTTTTTTGTATTGCCTCAGACTGTGCTCAGACATCAGCGTATCAAATCTGGTGAAAAAATATCATTTCGTTGCGGAGTTATAACCATTTATGTGTAAAAACACAAAATTTTGAGGTAATTTTTCGTTTTTTGCAATTTTCGGCCATTTCTGATGAAAATTTTAACATAACGCCAATAGAACTTTTTGTTCAGAAGGTAATACAATGTTCTTCCTATGGTCGTTTCGAGTCGATCGGAATAACCCTCGCGGAGTTATTCGCGCGTGTTTTTTAAGCACTATTTTCCTGTGCAGAACCAACCGTAAAGCAAAACCTGGCATGCTTGGTATCGTTGGACTCGGCAACAATTCAGGACTCCAAAGAAAAAAGTTGCATGAAAATATGTTAAACTCAGCCTAAGTTATAAGCGTTTAAATGATTCGTCTGACCACTAGGTGGCGCTGTGACGAAACGACGCATGCCACCTCAGGCCATGACTGTCATCACAAGTACCAAGTGTCGTGTTAATACTTCATTCCTGTCCGCAGTTATATCCAATAAATCCCTAGTGGCTGCGCACACTTCAGACGTTTGGGCGTGGCATGTCGACCGTGAGTCGAAAGTTCAACTTTTTTTCAATAATTATTGATATTCGAACTCCAAGGAACATTTTAGCACCGAAACGATTCCGATCGAGCGAAAAACCTAGGACTAGTTCGTTTTTATTTTTTTCGACAAAATCAAAAATAGCGGAAAATTTTTAATGACGGAAATGAAATCGGAGATATACATTTTGTTCGTCTTGACGCAAGGAATCCAGGAATATAAGACACTTGACATTTGGACAAGAATTGTTGAAGTTATGAGCATCAACGCGTTTGCCATCGCTGTAGCGCCCCCCATAGGCCGATTGGGATGACACTCTGTCATCTTCGCGCACGAATGAGACCTACCATTTGGCCAAGTCTCAAGTCTCTAGGCCTTACGGTTTGGTCTGCACGATCCGTTTTACGGCAGAAGAAAAATAATAAAAATAATAATAATAATAATAATAATAATAATTAAAGCTGCAAGCAGCATTTACCGGGTTTCGAGCATTAAAGCACGTCAGAGACGTCAGACGTCGTCGACCAGGCTGATACACCACATCGCATGCAGAAAAACGAAAGAGATGGTCAGAAACGGTTCATACAGACTATGTATGCTTACACACAGGTGCACCTATAGGACAAACATGTCACATCCTTAATGTTAAGTCATTCAGACAATTTGTTAACGAGAATTAGTTTTTCAGATTTATACCGTAACATACAATTCAGAAATGGCCGTGTTTAGTTGAACTACAAGGCCATTGAGTCGTGGTATGGTGCAATGGTGTAAACAGACTGCAGACGTGCACATAAGGCACACACACAGCAGCGCAGCAAACCGCAAGGACCTACAGTGGACAGCAAACACAGCTAGAAAGATAATGCTTGACTTATTTAATGTCCTCCTTAATTGTGTTCTGATAACTCCAGGACTAAGCATAAGGCAAAACCTGGCATGTTTGGTATCGTTGGACTCTGCAACAATTCAGGACTCCTGTGAAAAAAGTCTCATGAAAATACGGTGACTGCAGCCAAAGATTTAGGTTTCTAAAATATGCTTCCGACCACTAGGTGTTGGTGCAACAAAACTGCAGGCTCCCTCAGGTCCTGACTGCCATCAGAATTACCAAGTACTGTGTCATTACGCATACGTTTGGCGAAGATACAACCTTAAATACATTAGCTATCAGCAAAAAAACAGCTCTCATTCAGTGAAATTTCTCTGCTCTATACTCACTTTTAAGTGAAAATAACAAATAACCACAGGGTGGCGCTACGACAAAATTGTGCATGCAACGTCAGTTCATGACTTTGTTACATCTAGCTAGTATCATGGCTGAACACTTTAGTTTAGTGAAAAAAACAGTTGTAAGACCATTGGGCTCGCTCAATGTCAAAGGTTTTGTTCAATTATGAGGCCAACGAGTGGTGCAGGCATATTATTTTTTGGGTATTGCCTCAGACTCTGCTCAGCCATCAGCGTATCAAATCTGGTGAAAAAATGTCATTTCGTTGCGGAGGTATAACCATTTATGTGTAAAAAACACAAAATTTTGAGGTAATTTTTCGTTTTTTGCAATTTTCTGCCATTTCTGATAGAAATTTTAACATAACGCCAATAGACTTTTTTGTTCAGAAGGTAATGCAATGTTCTTCCTATGGTCGTTTAAAGTCGATCGGAATAATCCTCGCAGAGTAATTCGCGCATGTTTTGTAAGTGCTATTTTTGCTGTGCAGAACTAACCGTAAGGCGAAACCTGGCATGCTTGGTATCGTAGGACTCGGAAACAATTCAGGATGCTAAAAAAATAACTCCCATGAAAATCTCTTGACCACAGATAAAGTTATAGGCGTGAAAGTTGCAACCATTGCATAATCACAGTATTTAGTGCTATTTTCCCCGTTATAGCGCCATCTAGTGTCCAATCGGCAGGCTTTTTATATCACGACCTTAGACCGATGGCCTACACATATGATTCAAGCCCCATGATGATATCTCAAACGCCTCTCGAGTTATGGCCGTTTAAATGTTTTAAGCCCCGCCCAGTTCGGTTTTTGGCCACTCCTTGCGTGTTTGAATACAAATTTCAACTTTTTTTCGATAATTATTCATATTCCTACTCCACAGAATCAATCAGCTTTCGTTAGGTTCAGATCGGATGAAAAACCTAGGACTAGTTCGCAAAAGTAGGTTTGAACGTTATCGCCAATAACTAACGAACCGTTTGATTGACAGCAACGCTTCAAGAGGCAAAGTTTTTCGTCATGAACCGATCTATCATATGATGTAATGTTTGTGTGTGTATGTCAAACGTCACGTGATACAGGCACCGAAATACGGTATTACGCCCCTAGTGGCCAAATGACACCATAATTCTTACAGACCTTCTGGAGCAGTACACAAACAAGCACAGTGAGTGTCGTTCCGATCGACCTTCGTTAACCCTGTCAAATCAGCCCTCACACTTCATTGGCCGATGACGGCCATGTTTTTGGAGATACGCCAATGTCCTTCTATAGCCTCATGGTACATTGCACAAAGACACACCATACCTAATATGAAGTGTATCGGGCTTACGGTTGTGTAGTGATAGCCATTTTCGACCTCAAGCTTATTATAGCGCCACCTAGTGGCCAAAATCCGCGTATTTTTTCCTGTGATCCCGGAGTGAGCTGATACACATGTGTACCAAACCGCGTTAAGATATCTCTAACCGTTCACGAGTTATAGCCATTTTCCTGGAGATAGTCTACTTCCGGTATTGAATTTTGGCGCCCCTTAGTGACACTGAAGCGAAATTACACATTCTGTTCGATAATTATTTACCTACTCACTCCACAGATTTCTCCTGCGTTGGAACGATTCCGATCGGGCGAAAAACCTAGGACTAGTTCATTTTGGCTTGAAATGCATATTATGCAAATTAGCGAAAAAATTTGCATACCGGAAATGAAATCGGAGATATACATTTTTCAAGTTTGGAGCCAGGGATTACAATGATACCAAACACTTGAGTGTAGGATGTCCGGTTTAGGAGTTATGAGCCCCAACGCGTCGGGCATTGCTATAGCGCAACCTATGGGCCGATTTGGCTGATTCACTGTATCTGAGTAGCCTGCTAATATACAACCAGTTGACCAAGTGGCAAGTTTCTACGACTTACGGTTTGTGCTGGGCGACGCGTTTTATGGCGGAAAAATAATAATAATAATAATAAAACAGACAAATACAATAGGTTTTCAGCACTTCGTGCTCGAAACCCTAATAATAAAACAGACAAATACAATAGGTTTTCAGCACTTTGTGCTCGAAACCCTAATAATAATAATTAAAGCTGCAAGCAGCGTTTACCGGGTTTCGAGCATTAAAGCACATACAACATGTCAGATGTCGTCGACCAGGCTGATACACCACATCGCATCCAGAAAAACGTAAGAGATGGTCAGAAACGGTTCAGACAGACTATGTAGCTTACACACAGGTGCACCTATAGGACAAACATGTCACATCCTTAATGTTAAGTCATTCTGATAATTTGTTAACGAGAATTAGTTTTTCAGATTTATACCGTAAAATACAATTCAGAAATGGCCATGTTTAGTTGAATTACAAGGCCATTGAGTCGGGTTCAAGCGATTTGGGACCTTAAGACCTTTAAGGGCATGCCTGTGTAGTTTTGCTGAATTATACAAAATAAATTATAAAAAATAAGCTACCTCACACACCTGTTCAAAGTCATCAGCAAAAAAGGTGCTATCATTCAGTGAAATGTCTCCCTCTCTTCTCACGAAGCATTGACAAATAGAACACTGAAGGAAATGTTTGTGGTGCTTACAGTGGCAAAACTTGGGTCACAAAATGTTAAAATAGTGTAAAAAAGTCAAACGAGCCGAACCCCATATCTCTACGATGTTCTGATACAAAGATACAGCTCTTGCTAAATGGTTGCTAGGGTATTCTGATTGGTTGCTAGGGAGTGAATTGCAATCCACCAATGATTATACTCAAAGCCATGAAAGGCATAATCCACGATGACTCATGATTTTAGATATAAGGTTGCAGTATTTTTAAGTGAAAATAACAAATTACCACTAGGTGGCGCTATGAAAAACTTGTGCATGCAACGTCATGAATGTGTTACATCTACCTAGTATCATGGCTATACACTTAAGTTTAGTGAAAAAAACTGTTGTATGACCATTGTGCTAGCTCAACGTCAAAGGTTTTGTTCAATTATGAGGCCAACTAGTGGTGCAGGCATACCATTTTTTTTGTATTGCCTCAGACTCTGCTCAGACATCAGCGTATCAAATCTGGTAAAAAAAATCATTTCGTTGCGGAGTTATAACCATTTATGTGTAAAAAACACAAAATTTGGAGTAAATTTTTCGTTTTTTGCAATTTTCGGCCATTTCTGATGGAAATTTTAACATAATGCCAATAGAACTTTTTGTTCAGAAGGTAATACAATATTCTTCCTATGGTTGTTTCGAGTCGATCGGATGAACCCTCGCAGAGTTATTCGCGCATGTTTTTTAAGTGCTATTTTCCTGTGCAGAACCAACCGTAAAGTAAAACCTGGCATGCTTGGTATCATTGGACTCGGCAACAATTCAGGACTCCAAGGAAAAACGTCGCATGAAAATACGTTAAACTCAGCCTAAGTTATAAGCATTATTCGATTCGTATGACCACTAGGTGGCGCTGTGACGAAACGATGCATGAAACCTCAGGCCATGACTCTCATCACAAGTACCAAGTGTCGTGTTGATACTTCATTCCTGTCCCCAGTTATAGCCAATAATGTTCTAGTGCCTGCCCACAATTCAGACGTGTGGGCGTGGCATGTTGACCGTAAGTCGAAAGTTCAACTTTTTTTTGATAATTATTGATATTCAAACTCCAAGGAACATTTTAGCACTGGAATGATTCCGATCGGGCGAAAAACCTAGGACTAGTTCGTTTTTATTTTTTTCGACAAAATCGAAAATAGCGGAAAATTTTTCATGACGGAAATGAAATCGGAGATATACATTTTTTAAGTTTGGAGCCAGGGATTACAATGATACCAAACACTTGAGTGTAGGATGTCCGGTTTAGGAGTTATGAGCCCCAACGCGTCGGGCATTGCTATAGCGCCACCTATGGGCCGATTTGGCTGATTCACTGTATCTGAGTAGCCTGCTAATATACAACCAGTTGACCAAGTGGCAAGTTTCTACGACTTACGGTTTGTGCTGGGCGACGCGTTTTATGGCGGAAAAATAATAATAATAATAATAATAATAATAAAACAGACAAATACAATAGGTTTTCAGCACTTCGTGCTCGAAACCCTAATAAAAATCAGTACAAATACAATAGGGTTTCAGCCCTTCGGGCTTGAACCCCTAATAAAACAGACAAATACAATAGGTTTTCAGCACTTCGTGCTCGAAACCCTAAATATAGCTGCTAGCAGCGATTATCGGGGTTCAAGCCATTTAGATCACAAGACGTTTAAGGACATGGCCATATAGATATTCTGCATTGTATATTGTACACACACACGTTTACCTGAGAAAGGAGAAACAAGACTGTTAAAGAACAAGACTTAATATTGATATGGTTATACACTCATTTGGTATGTAGTTTTTTTTATAAAAAACAAAAAATATATAATTCTTACTGCAAATGTCGTGTAAGTGCCTCCAAAATTATGTTCACGTTTCACAGCTATCATAAAATGACATGAGTGTTAAAACTGATAACTCAGAACAATTGAAGTGGTAGTCTTTCACTAAATGTGATTTTAATATTATAACAGTAAAATCATGAGGTTAAAGGTGCAGTGTGTACATTTTAGCGGCACCTAGTGGTGAGGTCACGAATTGCAACCAATGGCTTAGTCCACTGCTCACCCCTCGCTTTTGAAACACATAGAGAAGCTACAGTAGCCGCCACCAGACAAACATGTCATCGTCGGAAAAAACTTAGTAAAAAAATTTGCCCGTTAAGGGCTTCTGTAGAAAAATGGCGGCAGAAAATGGTGACTTCTATGTAAGGGGACCCTCAGTGTATGTAGATAAAAAGGTCTCGTTCTAAGGTAATAAACACATACCGGTTCATTATGAAAGGTCTTTATACACCCCTGATAATATAGTTTTGTATATAATTTTGCATTTTCGTCAAGAGATCCTTCTAAAAATGACACACTGCACCTTTACATGTGTACAGAGTTCTATTAATAGTAGACTTAGTTAAAGAGTAATCATCTTCTGGGTTTTCTGTGAGTGCAAATGTCAGCCAGTGATTGATCCTCTACAGCCATCTAGTGGACATAACGGAAAATTGCACCTAAAAATCACAATAAGGAATTTGAGTATATTGCCAGATCTCAATAATACTTGTATGCTTTGTCATAAGCTTTAGGGGCCGTTCGTCAGGGCCGTTTTCAAAATGACTGTGTGATAGCTATACTTCTGCAAAGTTGTTTTTGTATTTGTATTATACAGTGTAGAGAAAATTGTACTGCACTGGCTTTACTGTTGTTGAGTGTAAGAACTGAAACAATTTATTAAAACAAAACCAGATACGTTATCTGAATGGTGGATGGTGTTATTAAATTGTGTCAATAACAAATATCATTTCATTTAGCAGATTCATGTTCATGTCCTTTAATCGAGTACCATGAAGGCTTTCTGTTTTAGTTAGGTAAATAAAGTGAGGTATGCAAGTTATTAAACCGTATATATCTTTATGGACAAAAGGAACATACACAAACATGCTCTGCACATTTTGTATGTTTCTCTCATCTGAAACAGTCATTTTAATTCATAGAGATCTAGGTCTTACTAAATGGTTGCTTGTTTAAATCTTTTAGACTATTTTTTTAAACAAAAGTAATTGTTCTTATAGAACCTATATATTCTTTGACATAGATATTATGTGCAAACATACAAGTATTTCAGATGACAGCCTCTGTCATATTATAGTAGGCCTAAAAATAGTACTAAAGCTGTACATTTTTTATATTTAACAACTGGCTATGTCCATACATAACTGATCCAGATGTGTTGTTTATATCAAATGGAGTTAATAACAAATATGATGTCATTAAGCAAATGTCAGTCAGATTTGCTATTAAGCACTTATTTGTAAATAGAAAATAGATTAAAATACTAACTTTTAAATCTAGATTAAAAACACATCTGTTTAACTCTGCATTTACTGAATGAGCACTGTGCTGCTTTACACTGACTGCACCTTTAACTCAAGCCACTTTTACTCCTGTTTTATTCTTTTTAACATTTTAAACTGTTTTTATTAAAATCACATTCATTTTCTTTAATTGTTATTCTAAATTCTCATGTATCTTTTTTATTGTGATTTTATCGTGTATCTATTATTTTTACATTTTCTTTTTTCTCTTTTATATATTGTTTTCTCATTTCTATGTAAAGCACTTTGAATGACCTCTGTGTATGAAATGTGCTATACAAATAAACTTGCCTTGCCTTGCCTTGCCTTGTGTTCACACACGTGCTGTGCTAGAGTAAGTTTTCAGTAAACATTTATATTTAAAATAACCAATTGTATCATAACATTACAATTTCATTGCAATAATTCTATAAACAATTATTGAAAACTTTATAAGACACAGCATGACGTGTTTATGTTATGGAAAATAGATTACAATACTAAAGCTACTGATAACCAAATATTTATTCTCTTTATGTGTGATTATTAGTTATTATTTCTAATGTTGGCCTATTATTGTTCTTTAAGGATCCACATATTTACAGCAATCTTTTTCATACCTTTAAGGCCAGTTCACACTGGTCAGACAACTACCAACTCCAACAGACACCAACAGACACCAACAGACAACCACATTCTAAAGTCTCATTTACTTTGATCCAACAACTTCCAACAGGGGTTTCACACTGGTCAGCGTCTGTTGGAGTCTGTCTGACCAGTGTGAAGTGACCTTTAGGATTTGAAGAATTCTAAGACAACATTTGAAGCTTTATAACTTCATAGGGTTGTTTCCCACAGGTTTAAATTGATGCATGACTAGCCATTAGTTATGTAAAAACATTTAGGTACTTTTTACAAACAAACCTTATAAAAAACATTACTGGTGTACATCTTAAGACAAAACTATGGCCCAGATATATTTAAAGGTAGGCCAGTGTAAGCTATTTTCAAGTAAGATAACTAAAACTTAAGCCTTAATTTTAGTCTGTAACTACACTTAAACCAATGGTCAGTAACATGAATCTCTAAGACTAGTATTCAAAGTTAGTCATACATTTTTGTCTTCATGATTAAACATAACTGCTTTAAGTATCATATGAAAAAAATATTTAAATTATTTAAATTATATTTAAATCCAAATAGTAAGACTGATTAGCCCTAACTAACTACTAGTTCTTCAGACTAGTCCTTAAAACACAGTCTTTACTTAATGGCTACTGTATGTTTATTCAACCAGCCCTAGTCTTGGAAAGACATATATTGTCTGATCTTAATAAAACTGTTAATATTTTGTCATAAGCTTCACATTACTAGTTAATTAGTTAGATATACTTAGTCTGGCCCATTTTGAAAATGTCACATTTCAAAATGCTTGAATTGATTACCTCAAGTCTTTTAGTTTTAATGAGGTAAATGACTGCAAATCATTAAATCTTATAATAATTTTCATGCAGATGCAAACCCATGGACAAAAGGAACATAACAGCAGCTACAAATGAAATAAAGAATACAGGTTACAAATGGTGCCCACCTCACTATGTGACATCACATCAAATCCAGTAATACAACGACAAAATTTTATTTTATGTTTCATATTGATATTTGCCCAGATAGTACAGCAAATTCATAAAATTGTTTTTCATATAAACATAAACATCTAGAGCAGTACTTTCAACTCAGTGAACCGCATTGGTTTCTCAAGACCCAATGCTCGGAACATTTTGTATGTTTCTCTCATCTGACACAATCAGTTCAGTTCATACAAATCTCTACTGATGATTAAAGTAGATTTGTTTAAAATAGAAGACTTTCGTATATGTGCAGAGCAGTGGGCCTCCAGGAATAATTTTGAGAACCATTGATCTAGGGCACAGTTAACGTAACTCCCGTTGTTCTAGATGCAAATATTTCCGGAATGATGAGCCAAAAATCATCAAAGACACTTGAGAACATAAGACAAACAGGCCCATCAGTTTAGTTGTAATGGCACACCATTACGCTGGACTCGTACATGGTTAATGCTGGCTGGCTGTTGGTCGGCATGTTTTCTAAGATATGTAATTATCCTAAAAGACCCTTATAAGAATCTGAAAGCAGATGTTATGTGCAAAATAAAAAGTAGGTCAGACAAATATTTATGTGTTGTATACATATGCTATAGTTATCGTTATTTTTTCTTAGGTTATAGCGCTACCTAGTGGACAATCTCTGCAATTTTTTGCATGTGACCTTGGCCTGGGTCTATACATATGTGTACCAAGTTTCGTGTTGATATCTCATTCCTATCATAAATGATAGCCATTGTAGTATTTGTGGCACCGCCTCTTCGTACTTTTGACCGTGGTGTTGCGACAATGAGTGCAAAGTTCAACTTTTTTTTGATAGTTATTGATAATCAGTGTCTAAGGACTATTCCAGCACTGGATCGGTTCAGATCGGTCAAAAAACCTAGGACTAGTTCGCAAAAGTAGGTTTCAAAGAAAATGATGAATATCTAACAAACGATTCGACTGAGACAAGTGCTGCTTGAGGAAAAGTTGTTCATTTTAAGTACCTCTATTAAATGATATGAGGATCTTGTTGATATCTGAAACACTGCATAATACACAATCACTTAAACACTGAAAAAACGTGATAGCGCCCTCCGGAGTCCGAATTTTTTCTTACTCTGCACAGACCTTCATGGCCAAGAGACAAACAGGCCCACCGCGTTTCATTTCGATCGGCCTCCGTTAACCCTGTCTAATAGCTGCTTTTTCTTGATTGGCCGATGGCGGCCATGTTTTTTGAGTTACGCAAAATTCCTTTTAAACATAGATAGTACCCCAGACCAGGAGCACACCTGTCAAATGTCAAGTTGATCGGTCCCATATTTCCGTAGTTACAGCCCTTCAAAGTTGAGGTGGTGTTATAGCGACAACTAGTGGTCAAGCGGCGCAATTTTTTGCACCTGACCTCAGAATAGTCCCCTGTATATGTGTACCAAATTTGGTGTCGATACCTCCTTCCCTTCCTAAGTTATAGCCGTTTAAGGTCAAGAGGCTCCGCTCATTGGGGGCGTTTGGGCGTGGCTTGACGACGGCGAGTCGAAAGTTCAACTTTTTTTTGATAACTTTTGATATTCACACTCCAAGGAATATTACGGCACTGGAACGGTTCCGATCGGACGAAAAACCTAGGACGAGTTCGTTTTTATTTTTTTTTACAAAATCGAAAATAGCGAAAAAAAATTCATGACGGAAATGAAATCGGATATATACGTTTTGTTCGCCTTGACGCAAGGAATCCAGGGATATAAGACACTTGACATTTGGATAAGATTTGTGGAAGTTATGACCATCAACGCGTTTGTTATCGCTATAGCGCCACCTATGGGCCAATCGGGTTGATACTCTATCAACCTCTCCCCAAATTGGGTCCTACCATTTGGCCAAGTTTCAAGTCTCTAGGCCTTACGGTTTGGTCTGCACGTTCCGTTTTACGGCAGAATAATAATAACTAATAATAATAATAATAAATATAGCTGCAAGCAGCGATTAGCGGGGTTCAAGCGATCTGGGACCTTAAAGGGGTCATAGCGTGAAAATCTGACTTTTTCCAAGTGTAAGTGCTATAATTGGGTCCCCAGTGCTTATATCAACCTAGAAAACATGAAAAAGATAAAAAATAAAATAATCGAGAGCACAATTGAATTTCAATTACAACAAACCACCATCATTGTGATCAGTGTTTGCATTTCATCCACTCATTTGCATTTTAAAGGAAACACCCAAAAACTGCACAATTTTGCTCAGGCCTACAAAGTGTCAATTTTAACATGCTATAATAAATGATCTGTGGAGTATTTTGAGATAACACTTCACATACACACTCTGGGTACACAAACAATTTATTTTACATCTTTAAAAAATCTCATTATATGAACCTTTAAGACCTTTAAGGGCATGCCTGTTTAGATTTGCTGCATTGTTATCAAATCTACTTAGAATATGAAATACTAACATGTTACCAATTAGGTAAATTTTCTGAAGAGAAAATTATGTGGTGCATGCTGTTGCAAGATTTGTCACACAAAATGTTTCAAAAATTGTTAACATGAGACAAAACAGCCCACCACAATTTCTCTACGATGTTCTGATATAGAGATATAGGTCTCATATGGCTAATCTATAACACAGCAATGATGAAGAATAAGCTAAAACACATACATGCATTTACACACAGAAGCAGAAATGGCAGGGTTAGGAAATAAGACTTTGAAATAAATGACCAATCTCCATATGCTTGGTGTCCTTTAAGAGTTCATCAACCTATTTAAATGTTTATCCTATGTTCGAATGTCACATGACTGTTAAAACGGATACCGTCAGAATGATTGACGAAATGTTATTTTAACATAATAATACTGACTTCATAAAGTTAAATCATGCATCCATTGATGAAACCTGTGAACACAATTTCATTGAGTATACATTTTAAATAATAAATAATAATTTTAGCCAGCAGATGGCAGAAGATGACCTTCTGCCATCTGTTGGCTAAAATTATTGTTTTCCTTTTACAATTAATTTAACATAAAATTAGTATTGAATATTTAAAAGTAAATAAAGGTAGACACATTTTTAACTCAAATCCTGATAAGCATGCTCTTAAGTATATTAATGAGGGTCTGTGTTTCACACAGAGAGTATATATTTTTCATATAATCCTTTTATTGTGTTATTGTAAGAGAATACTAATTTATGGATTTGGAAACAATAAAGCAAAGTTACATATTTTAATAGAAACATTTTTAGGCTCTGTCATGTTAAATTGTCAAATAGTGGTATAGCTCTGCAATTATTTTCATGTGATTTTAGGCTGGGCCAATAAATAACTGATCCAGATATGTTTTCAATATCAAATTATGTCAATACCAAATGTCATGTTATTTAGTAGATTTGCAGCAGATTTGCTGGTGAGCATTTGTCTGTGTTACTTTCATAAAGTGCTGCTTTTTAGTTGGGTTCTAGCAGGTCATTTATGTGAATAATAACCAATTGCATTATCACATGAAGTTTTTGGTGCAATATTTGAAAAATAACATATAAAAATGTAACAATTTGTATTATACATCATGTCAGGACACGTTTATGTCATGGAAGGTAGAATAGAATCCTAATGCTACTGATGTAAATAAATGGAGATAATGAAAAACTTTAATCCATATCTTTATGAGTTCCTTTAAACACACATGCTGCAATTCAGTCGTACAAATGGCACCTACACCAATGTGTGACATCACATGAAATCTATGCTTACAAAAGCAGGTATTCAAATTCATTACATTTTGTATTTGATATACCTTTACACACAGACGACAGAAAAATGTACTGCGCTGATTTTATTGTTGTTGACTGAAAAAATTCTAGTAGTTTTGAAAAGTTGTTTTTGTAATTCAAAGCTAAACAACTAAAGGAAAAAGACGTACAATTGGTGATAACAATTTGGCATTCATATTTGCTCACAGACTACAGGAAATTGTATTGCATTGGCTTAAGTGGTGTTGAGTGAAAAACCAAGTATTAGTTCACAAAATAGTTTTTTCATATAAACATAAACATATAGAGCAGTGGTTCTCTACTCCGTTTCTGGAGAACCACTGCTCTGCACATTTTGTATGTTTCTCTCATCTGACACAATCAGTTTAGTTAATAGAGATCTCTACTATTGTGCTGATTATGTGAAGCAGGTGTGTTGAGAACCACTGATCTAGAGAACTGTTTACTTTGCACACATTGTGTTAGATGCAAAGATTTTCAGAAAGATGAACTAAAAATCCTCACAGACACTTGGAAACATAAGACCAACAGTCCCATGAGTTTAGTTGTAATCACACACCATTAGGCTTGACTCGTACATGGTTAATACTGGTTGGCTGTTGAGTGGCATGTTTTCAAAGATAAATAATTATCCTCATAGACCATTATAAGAACCTGAAAGTAGATGTAATGTGCAAAATAACAAGTAGGTCAGACAAATATTTATGTGTCATATACATATGCTATAGTTATGGTTATTTGTTCTTAAGTTATAGCGCCACCTAATGGACAATCTCTGCAATTTTTTGCATGTGACCTCAGCATGGGTCTATACATATGTGTACCAAGTTTCATGTTGATATCTCATTCCTATCATAAATGATAGCAATTTAAGTATTTGTGGCCCCGCCTCTTCGTACTTTTGACCGTAGTGTTGCGACGACGAGTGCAAAGTTCAACTTTTTTTTGATAATTATTGATATTCAGTGTCTAAGGAATATTCCAGCACTGGATTGGTTCAGATCGGTCAAAAAACCTAGGACTAGTTCGCAAAAGTAGGTTTAAGAGAAAATTATGAATATCTAACAAACGATTCGACTGAGACAAGTGCTTCTTGAGGAAAAGTTGTTCATTAAATGTAGCTCTATTAAATGATATAAAGATCTTGTTGATATCTGAAACACTGCATAATACACAATCACTTAAACATTGAAAAAACGTGATAGCGCCTCCCGGAGGCCGAATTTTTTCTTACTCTGCACAGACCTTCATGGCCAAGAGACAAACAGGTCCACCACGTTTCGTTTCGATCGGCCTCCGTTAACCCTGCCCAATAGCTGCTTTTTCTTGATTGGCCGATGGCGGCCATGTTTTTTGAGCTACGCGAAATTCCTTTCCCACACAGATAGTACCCTAGACCAAGAGCACCCGTGCCAAATCTCAAGTTGATCGGTCCCATATTTCTCTAGTTACAGCTCTTCAAAGTTGAAGTAGTGTTATAGCGCCAACTAGTGGTCAAGCGATGCAATTTTTTGCACGTGACCCCAGAATAGTCCGCTGTATATGTGTACCAAATTTGGTTTCGATACCTCTTTCCAATCCCAAGTTACAGCCATTGAAGTCCAAGAGGCTCCGCCCATTGGGGGCGTTTGGGCGTGGCTTGACGACGACGAGTATAAAGTTCAACTTTTTTTTGATAACTTTTCATATTCACACTCCAAGGAATATTACAGCACTGGAACGGTTCCGATCGGACAAAAAACCTAGGACTAGTTCGTTTTTATTTTTTTCGACAAAATCGAAAATAGCGAAAAAATTTTCATGACGGAAATGAAATCGGAGATATACGTTTTGTTCGTCTTGACGCAAGGAATCCAGGGATATAAGACACTTGACATTTGGACAAGAATTCTGGGAGTTATGAGCATCAACGCGTTTGTTATCGCTATAGCGCCACCTATAGGCCAATCGGGTTGATACTCTATCAACCTCTCCCCAAATTGGGTCCTACCATTTGGCCAAGTCTCAAGTCTCTAGGCCTTACGGTTTGGTCTGCACGATCCGTTCTACGGCAGAAGAAAAATAATAACTAGAATAATAATAAAAATCCATACAAATACAATAGGGTTTCAGCCCTACGGGCTTGAACCCCTAATAATAAAAACCTTGGCAATTACAATAGGGTTTCAGCACTTCGTGCTTGAACCCCTAATAATAATAAAAACCTTGGCAATTACAATAGGGTTTCAGCACTTCGTGCTTGAACCCCTAATAAAACAGGAGTAATAGTGGCTTGAGTTAAAGGTGCAGTCAGTGTAAAGCAGCACAGTGCTCATTCAGTAAATGCAGAGTTAAACAGATGTGTTTTTAATCTAGATTTAAAAGTTATTATTATTAGTTATTATTATTCTGCCGTAAAACGGAATGTGCAGACCAAACCGTAAGGCCTAGAGACTTGAAACTTGGCCAAATGGTAGGACCCAATTTGGGGAGAGGTTGATAGAGTATCAACCCGATTGGCCCATAGGTGGCGCTATAGCGATAACAAACGCGTTGATGGTCATAACTTCCACAAATCTTATCCAAATGTCAAGTGTCTTATATCCCTGGATTCATTGCGTCAAGGCGAACAAAACGTATATCTCCGATTTCATTTCCGTCATGAATTTTTTTTCGCTATTTTCGATTATGTCAAAAAAAATAAAAACGAACTCGTCCTAGGTTTTTCGTCCGATCGGAACCGTTCCAGTGCCGTAATATTCCTTGGAGTGTGATTATCAAAAGTTATCAAAAAAAAGTTGAACTTTCGACTCGCCGTCGTCAAGCCACGCCCAAACGCCCCCAATGAGCGGAGCCTCTTGATCTTAAATGGCTATAACTTAGGAAGGGAAGGAGGTTTCGACACCAAATTTGGTACACATATACAGGGGACTATTCTGAGGTCAGGTGCAAAAAATTGCGCCGCTTGACCACTAGTTGTCGCTATAACACCACCTCAACTTTGAAGGGCTGTAACTACGGAAATATGGGACCGATCAACTTGACATTTGACAGGTGTGCTCCTGGTCTGGGGTACTATCTATTTTTAAAAGGAATTTTGCGTAACTCAAAAAACATGGCCGCCATCGGCCAATCAATAAAAAGCAGCTATTAGACAGGGTTAACGGAGGCCGATCGAAATGAAACGCGGTGGGCCTGTTTGTCTCTTGGCCATGAAGGTCTGTGCAGAATAAGAAAAAATTCGGCCTCCGGAGGGCGCTATCACGTTTTTTCAGTGTTTAAGTGATTGTGTATTATGCAGTGTTTCAGATATCAACAAGATCCTCATATCATTTAATAGAGGTACTTAAAATGAACAACTTTTCCTCAAGCAGCACTTGTCTCAGTCGAATCGTTTGTTAGATATTCATCATTTTCTTTGAAACCTACTTTTGCGAACTAGTCCTAGGTTTTTTGACTGATCTGAACCGATCCAGTGCTGGAATAGTCCTTAGACACTGATTATCAATAACTATCAAAAAAAAGTTGAACTTTGCACTCATTGTCACAACACCACGGTCAAAAGTACGAAGAGGCGGTGCCACAAATACTACAATGGCTATCATTTATGATAGGAATGAGATATCAACACGAAACTTGGTACACATATGTATAGACGCAGGCCAAGGTCACATGTAAAAAATTGCAGAGATTGTCCACTAGGTGGCGCTATAACCTAAGAAAAAATAACGATAACTATAGCATATGTATACAACACATAAATATTTGTCTGACCTACTTTTTATTTTGCACATAACATCTGCTTTCAGATTCTTATAAGGGTCTTTTAGGATAATTACATATCTTAAAAAACATGCCGACCAACAGCCAGCCAGCATTAACCATGTACGAGTCCAGCGTAATGGTGTGCCATTACAACTAAACTGATGGGCCTGTTTGTCTTATGTTCTCAAGTGTCTTTGATGATTTTTGGCTCATCATTCCGGAAATATTTGCATCTAGAACAACGGGAGTTACGTTAACTGTGCCCTAGATCAATGGTTCTCAAAATTATTCCTGGAGGCCCACTGCTCTGCACATATACGAAAGTCTTCTATTTTAAACAAATCTACTTTAATCATCAGTAGAGATTTGTATGAACTGAACTGATTGTGTCAGATGAGAGAAACATACAAAATGTGCCGAGCATTGGGTCTCGAGAAACCACTGCGGTTCACTGAGTTGAAAGTACTGCTCTAGATGTTTATGTTTATATGAAAAACAATTTTGTGAATTTGCTGTACTATCTGGGCAAATATCAATATGAAACATAAAATAAAATTTTGCCGTTGTATTACTGGATTTGATGTGATGTCACATAGTGAGGTGGGCACCATTTGTAACCTGTATTCTTTATTTCATTTGTAGCTGCTGTTATGTTCCTTTTGTCCATGGGTTTGCATCTGCATGAAAATTATAAGATTTAATGATTTGCAGTAATTTACCTCATTAAAACTAAAAGACTTGAGGTAATCAATTCAAGCATTTTGAAATGTGACCTTTTTAAAATGGGCCAGACTAAGTATATCTAACTAATTAACTAGTAATGTGAAGCTTATGACAAAATATTAACAGTTTTATTAAGATCAGACAATATATGTCTTTCCAAGACTAGGGCTGGTTGAACAAACATACAGTAGCCATTAAGTAAAGACTGTGTTTTAAGGACTAGTCTGAAGAACTAGTAGTTAGTTAGGGCTAATCAGTCTTACTATTTGGATTTAAATATAATTAAAATAATTTAAAAAAATTTTCACATGATACTTAAAGCAGTTATGTTCAATCATGAAGACAAAAATGTATGACTAACTTTGAATACTAGTCTTAGAGATTAATGTTACTGACCATTGGTTTAAGTGTAGTTACAGACTAAAATTAAGGCTTAAGTTTTAGTTATCTTACTTGAAAATAGCTTACACTGGCCTACCTTTAAATATATCTGGGCCATAGTTTTGTCTTAAGATGTACACCAATAATGTTTTTTATAAGGTTTGTTTGTAAAAAGTACCTAAATGTTTTTACATAACTAATGGCTAGTCATGCATCAATTTAAACCTGTGGGAAACAACCCTATGAAGTTATAAAGCTTCAAATGTTGTCTTAGAATTCTTCAAATCCTAAAGGCCACGTCACACTGGTCAGACAGACTCCAACAGACGCGTCTGTTGGAGTCTGTCTGACCAGTGTGAAACCCCTGTTGGAAGTTGTTGGATCAAAGTAAATGAGTCTTTAGAATGTATTTGTCTGTTGGTGTCTGTTGGAGTTGGTAGTTGTCTGACCAGTGTGAACTGGCCTTAAAGGTATGAAAAAGATTGCTGTAAATATGTGGATCCTTAAAGAACAATAATAGGCCAACATTAGAAATAATAACTAATAATCACACATAAAGAGAATATATATTTGGTTATCAGTAGCTTTAGTATTCTAATCTATTTTCCATAACATAAACACGTCATGCTGTGTCTTATAAAGTTTTCAATAATTGTTTATAGAATTATTGCAATGAAATTGTAATGTTATGATACAATTGGTCATTTTAAATATAAATGATTTACTGAAAACTTACTCTAGCACAGCACGTTTGTGAACACAAGGCAAGGCAAGGCAAATTTATTTGTATAGCACATTTCATACACAGAGGTCATTCAAAGTGCTTTACATAGAAATGAGAAAATAATATATAAAAGAGAAAAAGAAAATGTAAATGTAAAAATAATAGATACACAATAAAATCACAATAAAAAAAGATACATGAGAATTTAGAATAACAATTAAAGAAAATGAATGTGATTTTAATAAAAACAGTTTAGAATGTTAAAAAGAATAAAACAGGAGTAAAAGTGGCTTGAGTTAAAGATGTAGTCAGTGTAAAGCAGCACAGTGATCATTCAGTAAATGCAGAGTTAAACAGATGTGTTTTTAATCTAGATTTAAAATTAGTATTCTAATCTATTTTCTATTTTCTATTTACAAATAAGTGCTTAATAGCAAATCTGACTGACATTTGCTTAATGACATCATATTTGTTATTAACTCCATTTGATATAAACAACACATCTGGATCAGTTATGTATGGACATAGCCAGTTGTTAAATATAAAAAATGTACAGCTTTAGTACTATTTTTAGGCCTACTATAATATGACAGAGGCTGTCATCTGAAATACTTTTATGTTTGCACATAATATCTATGTCAAAGAATATATATGTTCTATAAGAACAATTACTTTTGTTTAAAAAAATAGTCTAAAAGATTTAAACAAGCAACCATTTAGTAAGACCTAGATCTCTATGAATTAAAATGACTGTTTCAGATGAGAGAAACATACAAAATGTGCAGAGCATGTTTGTGTATATGTTCCTTTTGTCCATAAAAATATATACGGTTTAATAACTTGCATACCTCACTTTATTTACCTAATTAAAACAGAAAGCCTTCATTGTACTCGATTAAAGGACATGAACATGAATCTGCTAAATGAAATGATATTTGTTATTGACACAATTTAATAACACCATCCACCATTCAGATAACGTATTTGGTTTTGTTTTATTAAATTGTTTCAGTTCTTACACTCAACAACAGTAAAGCCAGTGCAGTACAATTTTCTCTACACTGTATAATACAAATACAAAAACAACTTTGCAGAAGTATAGCTATCACACAGTCATTTTGAAAACGGCCCTGACGAACGGCCCCTAAAGCTTATGACAAAGCATACAAGTATTATTGAGATCAGGCAATATACTCAAATTCCTTATTGTGGTTTTTAGGTGCAATTTTCCGTTATGTCCACTAGATGGCTGTAGAGGATCAATCACTGGCTGACATTTGCACTCACAGAAAACACAGAAGATGATTACTCTTTAACTAAGTCTACTATTAATAGAACTCTGTACACATTTAAAGGTGCAGTGTGTAATTTTAAAAAGGATCTCTTGACGAAAATGCAAAATGATATACAAAACTATATTATCAGGGGTGCATAAAGACCTTTCATAATAAACCGGTATGTGTTTATTACCTTAGAACGAGACCTTTTTATCTACATACACTGAGGGTCCCCTTACATAAAAGTCACCATTTTGTGCCGCCATTCTTCTACAGAAGCCCTTAACGGACAAATTTTTTTACTAAGTTGTCTCCGACGATGACATGTTTGTCCGGTGGCGGCTACTGTAGCTTCTCTATGTGTTTCAAAAGCGAGGGGTGAGCAGTGGACTATGCCATTGGTTGCAATTCGTGACCTTACCACTAGGTGCCGCTAAAATGTACACACTGCACCTTTAACTTCATGATTTTACTGTTATAATATTAAAATCACATTTAGTGAAAGACTACCACTTCAATTGTTCTGAGTTATCAGTTTTAACACTCATGTCATTTTATGATAGCTGTGAAACGTGAACATAATTTTGGAGGCACTTACACGACATTTGCAGTAAGAATTATATATTTTTTGTTTTTATAAAAAAAACTACATTCCAAATGAGTGTATAACCATGTCAATATTAAGTCTTGTTCTTTAACAGTCTTGTTTCTCCTTTCTCAGGTAAACGTGTGTGTGTACAATATACAATGCAGTATATCTATATGGCCATGTCCTTAAACGTCTTGTGATCTAAATGGCTTGGACCCCGATAATCGCTGCTAGCAGCTATATTTATTATTATTATTATTATTTTTCCGCCTTAAAACGCGTCGCCCAGCCCAAACCGTAAGTCGTAGAAACTTGCCACTTGGTCAACTGGTTGTATATTAGCAGGCTACTCAGATACGGTGAACCAGCCAAATCGGCCCATAGGTGGCGCTATAGCAATGCCCGACGCGTTGGGCCTCATAACTCCTAAACCGGACATCCTACACTCAAGTGTTTGGTATCATTGTAATCCCTGGCTCCAAACTTAAAAAATGTATATCTCCGATTTCATTTCCGGTATGCAAATTTTTTCGCAAATTTGCATAATATACATTTCAAGCCAAAATGAACTAGTCCTAGGTTTTTCGCCCGATCGGAATCGTTCCAACGCAGGAGAAATCTGTGGAGTGAGTAGGTAAATAATTATCGAACAGATTTTGAAATTTCGCTTCAGGGTCACTAAGGGGCGCCAAAACTCCATGCAGGAAGTAGCCTATCGTCAATGAAATGGCTATAACTGGTGAACGGTTTGAGATATCTTAACGAGGTTTGGTACACATATGTACCAGCTCACTCCGGGGTCACAGTAAAAAAGATGCGGATTTTGGCCACTACGTGGCGCTATAACAGGCTTGAGCTCGGGAATGGCTATTACTACACAACCGTTAGCCCGATACACTTAATATTTTGTTTTGTGTGTCTTTGTGCAATGTACCATGAGGGTCTTGAAGCACATTGGCGTATCTACAAAAACATGGCCATCATCGGCCAATGAAAGTTGAGGACTGATTTGACAGGGTTAACAAGGGTCGATCGGAACAAAACGCACTGTGCTTCTTCGTGTACTGCTCTTGAAGGGCTGTAAGAATTACGGTGTCATTTGGCCACTAGGGGGCGTAATACCGTATTTTGGTGCCTGTATCACGTGACGTTTGACATACACACACAAACATGACATCATATGATAGATCGGCTCATGACGAAAAACTTTGCCTCTTGAAGCGTTGCTGTCAATCAAATGCTTCGTTAGTTATTGGCGATAACGTTCAAACCTACTTTTGCGAACTAGTCCTAGGTTTTTCATCCGATCTGAACCTAACCACGGCTGATTGACTCTGTGGAGTGTGAATATGAATAATCATCAAAAAAAAGTTGAAATTTGTATTCATACACGCGAGGAGTGGCCAAAAACCGAACTGGGCGGAGCTTAAAACATTTAAACGGCCATAACTCGAGAGGCGTTTGAGATATCATCATGGGGCTTGAATCATATGTGTAGGCCATCGATCTAAGGCCGTGATATAAAAAGCTCGCCGATCGGACACTAGATGGCGCTATAACGGGGAAAATGGCACTAAACACTGTGATTATGCAATGGTTAAAACTTTCACGCATATAACTTCATCTGTGGTCAAGAGATTTTCATGGGAGTTGTTTTTTTAAGCATCCTGAATTGTTTCCGAGTCCTACGATACCAAACATACCAGGTTTTGCCTTACGGTTAGTTCTGCAATGCAAAAACAGTGCTCACAAAACATGCGTGAATAACTCCGTGAGGGTTATTCCGATCGACTCGAAAACACCATAGGAAGAACATTGCATTACCTTCTGAACAAAAAACTCTATTGGCGTTATGTTAAAATTTCCATCAGAAATGGCCGAAAATTGCAAAAAACAAAAAATTGCATTACATTTTTTTGTTTTCTACACATAAATGGTTATAACTCCGCAATAAAATGACATTTTTTCACCAGATTTGATACGCTGATGTCTGAGCAGAGTCTGAGGCAATACCCAAAAAATAATATGCCTGCACCACTAGTTGGCCTCATAATTGAACAAAACCTGTGACATTGAGCGAACCCAATGGTCTTACAACTGTTTTTTCACTAAACTAAAGTGTTTAGCCATGATACTAGCTAAATATAACAAAGTCATGACCTGACGTTGCATGCACAATTTTGTCATAGCGCCATCCTGTGGTTAATTGTTATTTTCACTTAAAAGTGAGAAGAGAGCGGAGAGATTTCACTGTATGAGAGCTTTTTTTGCTGATAACTAATGTATTTAAGGTTGTATCTTCGCCAAACGTATGAGTAATGACATGCTACTTGGCAATTATGATGGCATTCAGGACCTGAGGGAGCCTGCAGTTTCATCGCAGTGCCACCTAGTGGTTGGACACATATTTTACACGCCTACAACTTTGGCTGCAGTCAGCGTATTTTCATGGGACTTTTTTCACAGGAGTCCTGAATTGTTGCAGAGTCCAAAGATACAAAACATGCCAGGTTTTGCCTTATACTTAGTCCTGGGGTTAACAGAACACAAATCAGGAGGACATTAAATAAGTCAAGCATTATCTTTCCAGCTGTGTTTGCTGTCCACTTTAGGTCCTTGCGGTCTGCTGCCCAGCTGTGTGTGTGTCTTATGTGCACGTGTGCAGTCTGTTTGCACCATTTAACCATACCACGCCTCAATGGCTTTGTAGTTCAACTTAACACGGCCATTTCTGAATTGTATGTTACGATATAAATCTGAAAAACTAATTCTCGTTAACAAATTATCCGAATGACTTAACATTAAGGACGTGACATGTTTGTCCTATAGGTGCACCTGTGTGTAAGCATACATAGTCTGTATGAACCGTTTCTGACCATCTCTTTCGTTTTTCTGGACGCGATGTGGTGTATCAGCCTGGTTGACGACGTCTGACGTCTCTGACGTGCTTTAATGCTTGAAACCCGGTAAATGCTGCTTGCAGCTTTAATTAGGGGTTCAAGCACGAAGTGCTGAAACCCTATTGTAATTGCCAAGGTTTTTATTATTATTATTATTAGGGGTTCAAGCCCGAAGGGCTGAAACCCTATTGTATTTGTACTGATTTTTAGGGGTTCAAGCACGAAGTGCTGAAACCCTATTGTAATTGCCAAGGTTTTTATTATTAGGGGTCAAGCCCCGAAGGGGCGAAGACCCCTATTGTATTTGTTAGTTTTCTTATTATTATTATAATAATTATTCTGCTTCTTCTTCTTCTTCTTCTTCTTCTTCCGCCATTGCGGTCTATGGCAGCCCATAGAACCGTACTTAGGAAAGTTATGAAATTTGGCATACTGATAAAGGACAGTCCAATGTGTCCCCACAGCAAATTTGGAGTCTCTATCTCTAACCCGCTAGCGCCACCAACAGTCCAAAGTTGAACTTATGTTTTTGCTTATAACTTCAGATCCATAAGTCCTATAAACAAAATTCTTGCTTCCTCTGATTCCGTGGCTCTAGACGATTCGATTGGACCCTATGATGTCATTTTCCGTCATGAAAATTTTTCCGCCATTTTGAATTATTCGTAAAACCTACTTTTGCGAACTCGTCCTAGAGTTTTTACCCGATTGCCGCGAAAATTGGTATGTAGCATCTAGAGACCCTCACGGCAAAAAGTTATTAAAAGAATTTCGATAAACCAATCCGTTGTCTTATAGCGCGTCAACGAATTTTACATAGAGCGCAAAAAAAAAAGATTTTAGGCTGTATCTTCGTCAAACTTAGGCCTATTGACACGACACTTGGTACTTGTGATGCCAGTCAGGAACTGAGTGTGCATGCACAGTTTCGTCGCAGCGCCACCTAGTGGCCAGACAGATGTTTTTTACACCTATAACTTTGGCTGTGATCAACGTATTTTGACGGGACTTGATTTTTAGGAGTCCTGAATAGTCGCCGAGTCTAACGATACCAAACATGCCAGATTTCGCCTTATGGTTAGCCCTGCGCAGCAAAACAGCACTTAAAAAACACGCGCAAATATCTCCGCGAGCGTAATTCTGATCGACTCGAAAACATCATAGGAAGAATATTGCATTACCTTCTGAACAAAAAGTTCTATTGGCATTGTATTAAAATTTTCATCAGAAATGGCTGAAAATTGCAAAAAACGAAAAATTACCTTTAAATTTTGTGTTTTTACACATAAATGGTTATAACTTCGTAACGCAAAGAGATTTTTTCACCATATTTGATACGCTGATGTACGACCACAGTCTGAGGCTACACAAAAAAAAATTGTATGGTTGCACCACTAGTTGGCCTTATAATTTAACAAAACCTTTGAAATCAAGCCACCCTGTGGTCATACAACCGTTTCTTCACTAAATTAAAGTGTATAGTCATAAAACTAGCTAGATGTAACACAGTTATGACCTGAGGTTGCATGCACAATTTTGTCATTGCGCCACCTACTGGTTTTGAGATAGAATATGGCATTTTTTTGCCTAAAACTACTGCAACAACACATCTAAAACCATGAGTCATCATGGATTATTCCTTTCATGGCTTTGACTATAATCACTAGTGGATGTCCATTTACTCTCTAGCAACCAATGAGAATACGTTATCAACTGTTTTTGCAAGAGCTTTTCTCTGCATCAGAACATCGCAGAGACATGGGGGTGGGCTCTTTTGACTCATTAACACCACTGTAACATTTTGTGAGCTGAGTATTGCCACTAGAAGCACCACTCATTTTTACGTCAGTGTTCTAGTTATCAATGCTCGACGAAAGAGAGGGAGAGATTTCACTAAATGAGAACAGCTTTTTTGCTGATAACTGTTATATTGTTTTGTCTGAAATCAAGAGATTTTCCTAGGTACTTTAAACTGCTCATCCGAAGTCAACTTTACTTTCTGCTGTGCCCTTTTTGGCTTGACCCCGGTGATTGCTGCTTGCAGCTATATTTATTAGTTATTATTATTCTGCCGTAAAACGGAACGTGCAGACCAAACCGTAAGGCCTAGAGACTTGAAACTTGGCCAAATGGTAGGACCCAATTTGGGGAGAGGTTGATAGAGTATCAACCCGATTGGCCCATAGGTGGCGCTATAGCGATAACAAACGCGTTGATGGTCATAACTTCCACAAATCTTATCCAAATGTCAAGTGTCTTATATCCCTGGATTCCTTGCGTCAAGGCGAACAAAACGTTTATCTCCGATTTCATTTCCGTCATGAATTTTTTTTCGCTATTTTCGATTTTGTAAAAAAAAAATAAAAACGAACTCGTCCTAGGTTTTTCGTCCGATCGGAACCGTTCCAGTGCCGTAATATTCCTTGGAGTGTGAATATCAAAAGTTATCAAAAAAAAGTTGAACTTTCGACTCGCCGTCGTTAAGCCACGCCCAAACGCCCCCAATGAGCGGAGCCTCTTGATCTTAAATGGCTATAACTTAGGAAGGGAAGGAGGTATCGACACCAAATTTGGTACACATATACAGGGGACTATTCTGAGGTCAGGTGCAAAAAATTGCGCCGCTTGACCACTAGTTGTCACTATAACACCACCTCAACTTTGAAGGGCTGTAACTACGGAAATATGGGACCGATCAACTTGACATTTGACAGGTGTGCTCCTGGTCTGGGGTACTATCTATGTTTAAAAGGAATTTTGCGTAACTCAAAAAACATGGCCGCCATCGGCCAATCAAGAAAAAGCAGCTATTAGACAGGGTTAACGGAGCCCGATCGAAATGAAACGCGGTGGGCCTGTTTGTCTCTTGGCCATGAAGGTCTGTGCAGAGTAAGAAAAAATTCGGACTCCGGAGGGCGCTATCACGTTTTTTCAGTGTTTAAGTGATTGTGTATTATGCAGTGTTTCAGATATCAACAAGATCCTCATATCATTTAATAGAGGTACTTAAAATGAACAACTTTTCCTCAAGCAGCACTTGTCTCAGTCGAATCGTTTGTTAGATATTCATCATTTTCTTTGAAACCTACTTTTGCGAACTAGTCCTAGGTTTTTTGACCGATCTGAACCGATCCAGTGCTGGAATAGTCCTTAGACACTGATTATCAATAACTATCAAAAAAAAGTTGAACTTTGCACTCATTGTCGCAACACCACGGTCAAAAGTATGAAGAGGCGGTGCCACAAATACTACAATGGCTATCATTTATGATAGGAATGAGATATCAACACGAAACTTGGTACACATATGTATAGACCCAGGCCAAGGTCACATGCAAAAAATTGCAGAGATTGTCCACTAGGTGGCGCTATAACCTAAGAAAAAATAACGATAACTATAGCATATGTATACAACACATAAATATTTGTCTGACCTACTTTTTATTTTGCACATAACATCTGCTTTCAGATTCTTATAAGGGTCTTTTAGGATAATTACATATCTTAGAAAACATGACGACCAACAGCCAGCCAGCATTAACCATGTACGAGTCCAGCGTAATGGTGTGCCATTACAACTAAACTGATGGGCCTGTTTGTCTTATGTTCTCAAGTGTCTTTGATGATTTTTGGCTCATCATTCCGGAAATATTTGCATCTAGAACAACGGGAGTTACGTTAAATGTGCCCCAGATCAATGGTTCTCAAAATTATTCCTGGAGGCCCACTGCTCTGCACATATACGAAAGTCTTCTATTTTAAACAAATCTACTTTAATCATCAGTAGAGATTTGTATGAACTGAACTGATTGTGTCAGATGAGAGAAACATACAAAATGTGCCAAGCATTGGGTCTTGAGAAACCACTGCGGTTCACTGAGTTGAAAGTACTGCTCTAGATGTTTATGTTTATATGAAAAACAATTTTATGAATTTGCTGTACTATCTGGGCAAATATCAATATGAAACATAAAATAAAATTTTGCCGTTGTATTACTGGATTTGATGTGATGTCACATAGTGAGGTGGGCACCATTTGTAACCTGTATTCTTTATTTCATTTGTAGCGGCTGTTATGTTCCTTTTGTCCATGGGTTTGCATCTGCATGAAAATTAAGATTTAATGATTTGCAGTCATTTACCTCATTAAAACTAAAAGACTTGAGGTAATCAATTCAAGCATTTTGAAATGTGACATTTTCAAAATGGGCCAGACTAAGTATATCTAACTAATTAACTAGTAATGTGAAGCTTATGACAAAATATTAACAGTTTTATTAAGATCAGACAATATATGTCTTTCCAAGACTAGGGCTGGTTGAATAAACATACAGTAGCCATTAAGTAAAGACTGTGTTTTAAGGACTAGTCTGAAGAACTAGTAGTTAGTTAGGGCTAATCAGTCTTACTATTTGGATTTAAATATAATTTAAATAATTTAAATATTTTTTCACATGATACTTAAAGCAGTTATGTTCAATCATGAAGACAAAAATGTATGACTAACTTTGAATACTAGTCTTAGAGATTCATGTTACTGACCATTGGTTTAAGTGTAGTTACAGACTAAAATTAAGGCTTAAGTTTCAGTTATCTTACTTGAAAATAGCTTACACTGGCCTACCTTTAAATATATCTGGGCCATAGTTTTGTCTTAAGATGTTTACCAGTAATGTTTTTTATAAGGTTTGTTGGTAAAAAGTACCTAAATGTTTTTACATAACTAATGGCTAGTCATGCATCAATTTAAACCTGTGGGAAACAACCCTATGAAGTTATAAAGCTTCAAATGTTGTCTTAGAATTCTTCAAATCCTAAAGGCCACTTCACACTGGTCAGACAGGTCTGTCTGACCAGTGTGAAACCCCTGTTGGAAGTTGTTGGATCAAAGTAAATGAGACTTTAGAATGTGGTTGTCTGTTGGTGTCTGTTGGAGTTGGTAGTTGTCTGACCAGTGTGAACTGGCCTTAAAGGTATGAAAAAGATTGCTGTAAATATGTGGATCCTTAAAGAACAATAATAGGCCAACATTAGAAATAATAACTAATAATCACACATAAAGAGAATAAATATTTGGTTATCAGCAGTGTTGGCAGTAACGGCGTTTAAGTATAACGGCGTTAGTAACGGAGTTCATTTTTCAGTAACGGAGTAATCTAATTAATTACTTTTCCCATCGTTGCAACGCCGTTATCTTTACTGAGAATGTAAAGTGTTGCGTTACTACAATTTGGTTGAATAAAGCGCGAGGTGTCATGCTTTGGCTACACATCAGCTGCCTGGAGAGAGCAGGGGTGGGGATGATGACACCGTTTCAAATGCCATGATGATTGGCTGGGTGGGCGGTGCCCTGCTCACGCTGTCTCACTGCACGCGCTGACTACCAACACAAGACAGCGTGAGTGACAATGGCGATGAGCCGGGGAAATTCAAAGGTTGCGTTCGCAAACTGGAAGTACCGGCATTACTTCTCATTAATTGAAATTAAAGGCAAGAATGTTTACGTTACATGCACGCTATGCCCAGGAAAAAAGACTTTATCGACGTCTGCCTCAAGCAACTCAAATCTTATGAAGCACAATGGCTAGTCATGCATCAATTTAAACCTGTGGGAAACAACCCTATGAAGTTATAAAGCTTCAAATGTTGTCTTAGAATTCTTCAAATCCTAAAGGCCACTTCACACTGGTCAGACAGGTCTGTCTGACCAGTGTGAAACCCCTGTTGGAAGTTGTTGGATCAAAGTAAATGAGACTTTAGAATGTGGTTGTCTGTTGGTGTCTGTTGGAGTTGGTAGTTGTCTGACCAGTGTGAACTGGCCTTAAAGGTATGAAAAAGATTGCTGTAAATATGTGGATCCTTAAAGAACAATAATAGGCCAACATTAGAAATAATAACTAATAATCACACATAAAGAGAATAAATATTTGGTTATCAGCAGTGTTGGCAGTAACGGCGTTTAAGTATAACGGCGTTAGTAACGGAGTTCATTTTTCAGTAACGGAGTAATCTAATTAATTACTTTTCCCATCGTTGCAACGCCGTTATCTTTACTGAGAATGTAAAGTGTTGCGTTACTACAATTTGGTTGAATAAAGCGCGAGGTGTCATGCTTTGGCTACACATCAGCTGCCTGGAGAGAGCAGGGGTGGGGATGATGACACCGTTTCAAATGCCATGATGATTGGCTGGGTGGGCGGTGCCCTGCTCACGCTGTCTCACTGCACGCGCTGACTACCAACACAAGACAGCGTGAGTGACAATGGCGATGAGCCGGGGAAATTCAAAGGTTGCGTTCGCAAACTGGAAGTACCGGCATTACTTCTCATTAATTGAAATTAAAGGCAAGAATGTTTACGTTACATGCACGCTATGCCCAGGAAAAAAGACTTTATCGACGTCTGCCTCAAGCAACTCAAATCTTATGAAGCACCTCACATCAACACACGCTAACACGACACTTGTTGCTGCTGCTAACCCAACCCCAGATGCAGCTAGCCTGAGCTACCAGCCAAGGAGACGGAGCCACTCTGTTAAAACAAGCAACGCTCGATTTTTCGGGTCAGCAACAGGTGACCAAGCCCGAGCTGAACACGTTGATTGCAAGGTATGTTGTTGAAAACATGCTCCCCCTGTCAACTGTGGTGTCTGAGTCATTCAGAGCGATCCTTGCTAAAATACCAATACGAGGAGGAGGAAGGGGGGTTGCCCCATGCCGAAACACTTTTGCTAAATTCATAGACAGTGAATATGAAAAAATGAATATTAAGCTCAAAACGTCATTTGAGGAACTTGAGTACATTTCAACTACAGCAGACATCTGGACTGCCCACAATAAAAGTTACCTGGGTGTGACAGCACATTGGATCAATCCAAATAACATGGAAAGAGAGAAAGCAGCTCTTGCCTGCAGACGGTTTAAGGGGCATCATACTCATGACGCCATTGCAGTTGAGCTTGACAATATACACTCAACATATGGGATAACACACAAAATCACAGCAACAGTGACTGATAACGGCTCTAATTTTGTTAAAGCATTTAAGAGGTACCAGCCACTTGAGGAAAGTGATTCTGAAGAAGACAATGAAGATGAGGTGACGTTTACAGACATTAATGCTGCTCTACATGCAACTGATGATAATGATGGTGATGTTGTGATCACTTTGCCCCCCCACAAGAGATGTGCATCACACACACTAAACCTGATTTCATGCACTGATGTTGAAAAGTGGCTGCTGTCAAAATCTGGAACAAAGGCTGTTTATAGAAGTGCTACTGCCAAATGTACTTCCCTATGGAACAAGACTAGTCGATCTGCTTTGGCTACTGAAACAGTTGATGAGTTGGTGTCAAAAAAGCTGCTTGTACCTTGTACAACACGATGGAATTCCTTCTATGATGCCCTGGCTAGAATCTGTGAAATATCCATGGTAGACCTTAACACCATTTCATCCAAATTAGGACTGGCAGCGATAACAGAAAGGGAACACCAGTTTTTAAAGGAGTACTGTACTGCGATGAAGCCCCTTACAGTTGCCTTGGATATACTTCAGGGAGAAGACAACTGTTTTTATGGTACACTCTTACCAACGATCGAGACATTAATGTTGAAGACAGAAGCCCTTAAAAGTGACCTGCAAATACTGAGAGACCTTCCTGATGCCATAGTCACAGTAAGAACTTGAATTTGATATTTTATTATTTGTTAAGTGAACATTGCTATAGTACACATAATAATAAATACAACTGCTACTAATTATGATAATAATAATAATAATAATAATATCACTGATTTTTTTTGATACATATATTTAATGTTATTATTATTATCATTTCAGTCTATCAAAACCAGATTTGCTGATGTCCTGGGAAATGAGGAGGCTATACTTGCTGCTGTAACTCTTCCAAAATTCAAACTTCGCTGGCTGCGTTCACAGGAGTTAAAGGATAAGGCTAAGGCAAGTTTGCTGGCAGAGTGCAGAAGAATTGTCCTCGACGAACCACAGCCAGGTCCCAGCACATCTTCACATCACACAGATTCAGCCAAAGAGAACGATTTCTTTTCCTTTGAGGAGGATGAGGAGGAAACTTCATCTTCAGCAGAAAACCAAGTGGCAGACTATATTAGATCTTCAGCACAAAACTTAAACTCTCTGTGTGAATTTTCTCTCATCAAGAAAATTTCACTACGTTACAATGCTGCTACACCATCTAGTGCACCTGTTGAGAGACTGTTCAGCCTGGGCAAGCTTGTCTTCTCTCCGAAGAGGAACAGACTGTCAGACAAAAGATTCGAAAAGCTTCTCCTCCTACGTTACAACCACTGGTTTAGTTGTTAGATGAGAGGAGTATTTTAGTATAGATTAATGTATTGTTCATTCTAACTGAGAACAAACAACATGTTAATCTACATACATAGAGAGTTGGATAGTGTTCTGTTTATTGTGCAATAATATATAGGTACAGAGATTTATACTACTTAATGGCCAGATCTTCCTTTGTTTGTTTACACAAGTTTACATTTGTTTGTCTTAGTTTGCACTTGATTGCAAAGTGTGTGAATAACTGAATATTATTTATTTTCAATATTTAATTTGTATTACTTTACTGAATATTTAAGAGTTGGATAGTGCTCTGTTAATTGTGCAGCATTATAGAGAAACAGATAATTGCACTAATTAAAGGCCAAATTTTCATTTTTTTCTTATTACACAAGCTTACAGTTGTGTGTCTTAGTTCTGCACTTGAATGCAAAGTATGTGAACATTATTTATTTTCAATATTCAATTTTGTTACTGTACTGAATATTTAAGAGTTGGATAGTGTTCTGTTTATTGTGCAGTAGGCCTAATATACAGTTACAGAGATTTGCACTAATGGCCAGGTTTTCCTTTGTTTCTTTTTACCCAAGTTTACATTTGTGTGTCTTAATTTTGCACAATATTTATTTTTTACATGTTTTTATTTCTATGCATATATGGCAGGCTGCAATCTACTGAGTTCAAATAAATACCAAATGTTCTAAAATACTGTATATAGTGTTTTTATTTTTCAATCAGTTAATATACATTTTTGATATTAAAGATGTTATAGAACGTAATAGCGTTATACAACTTAAAAAATAACGTCACAGTTACTTTGCTGAGTAACTAATTACTTTTACAATGTGGTAACTGAGTTACTAACTCAATTACTTTTTGGGATAAGTAATTTGTAACTGTAACTTATTACTTTTTTAAAGTAAGATGACCAACACTGGTTATCAGTAGCTTTAGTATTCTAATCTATTTTCCATAACATAAACACGTCATGCTGTGTCTTATAAAGTTTTCAATAATTGTTTATAGAATTATTGCAATGAAATTGTAATGTTATGATACACTTGGTTATTTTAAATATAAATGTTTACTGAATACTTACTCTAGCACAGCACGTGTGTGAACACAAGGCAAGGCAAGGCAAGGCAAGTTTATTTGTATAGCACATTTCATACACAGAGGTCATTCAAAGTGCTTTACATAGAAATGAGAAAACAATATATAAAAGAGAAAAAAGAAAATTTAAAAATAATAGATAAACAATAAAATCACAATAAAAAAGATACATGAGAATTTTGAATAACAATTAAAGAAAATGAATGTGATTTTAATAAAAACAGTTTAAAATGTTAAACAGAATAAAACAGGAGTAAAAGTGGCTTGAGTTAAAGGTGCAGTCAGTGTAAAGCAGCACAGTGCTCATTCAGTAAATGCAAAGTTAAACAGATGTGTTTTTAATCTAGATTTAAAAGTTAGTATTCTAATCTATTTTCTATTTTCTATTTACAAATAAGTGCTTAATAGCAAATCTGACTGACATTTGCTTAATGACATCATATTTGTTATTAACTCCATTTGATATAAACAACACATCTGGATCAGTTATGTATGGACATAGCCAGTTGTTAAATATAAAAAATGTACAGCTTTAGTACTATTTTTAGGCCTACTATAATATGACAGAGGCTGTCATCTGAAAAACTTGTATGTTTGCACATCATATCTATGTCAAAGAATATATATGTTCTATAAGAACAATTACTTTTGTTTAAAAAATAGTCTAAAAGATTTAAACAAGCAACCATTTAGTAAGACCTAGATCTCTATGAATTAAAATGACTGTTTCAGATGAGAGAAACATACAAAATGTGCAGAGCATGTTTGTGTATATGTTCCTTTTGTCCATAAAGATATATTCGGTTTAATAACTTGCATACCTCACTTTATTTACCTAACTAAAACAGAAAGCCTTCATGGTACTCGATTAAAGGACATGAACATGAATCTGCTAAATGAAATGATATTTGTTATTGACACGATTTAATAACACCATCCACCATTCAGATAACTTATCTGGTTTTGTTTTATTAAATTGTTTCAGTTCTTACACTCAACAACAGTAAAGCCAGTGCAGTACAATTTTCTCTACACTGTATAATACAAATACAAAAACAACTTTGCAGAAGTATAGCTATCACACAGTCATTTTGAAAACGGCCCTGACGAACGGCCCCTAAAGCTTATGACAAAGCATACAAGTATTATTGAGATCTGGCAATATACTCAAATTCCTTATTGTGACTTTTAGGTGCAATTTTCCGTTATGTCCACTAGATGGCTGTAGAGGATTAATCACTGGCTGACATTTGCACTCACAGAAAACCCAGAAGATGATTACTCTTTAACTAAGTCTACTATTAATAGAACTCTGTACACATTTAAAGGTGCAGTGTGTAATTTTTAGAAGGATCTCTTGACGAAAATGCAAAATTATATACAAAACTATATTATCAGGGGTGTATAAAGACCTTTCATAATGAACCGGTATGTGTTTATTACCTTAGAACGAGACCTTTTTATCTACATACACTGAGGGTCCCCTTACATAGAAGTCACCATTTTGTGCCGCCATTTTTCTACAGAAGCCCTTAACGGACAAATTTTTTTACTAAGTTGTCTCCGACGATGACATGTTTGTCTGGTGGTGGCTACTGTAGCTTCTCTATGTGTTTCAAAAGCAAGGGGTGAGTAGTGGACTAAGCCATTGGTTGCAATTTGTGACCTTACCACTAGGTGCCGCTAAAATGTACACACTGCACCTTTAACTTCATGATTTTACTGTTATACTATTAAAATCACATTTAGTGAAAGACTACCACTTCAATTGTTCTGAGTTATCAGTTTTAACACTCATGTCATTTTATGATAGCTGTGAAACGTGAACATAATTTTGGAGGCACTTACACGACATTTGCAGTAAGAATTATATATTTTTTGTTTTTTATAAAAAAAAAACTACATACCAAATGAGTGTATAACCATGTCAATATTAAGTCAATATGTTCTTTAACAGTCTTGTTTCTCCTTTCTCAGGTAAACGTGTGTGTGTACAATATACAATGCAGAATATTTATATGGCCATGTCCTTAAACGTCTTGTGATCTAAATGGCTTGAACCCCAATAATCGCTGCTAGCAGCTATATTATTATTAGGGGTTCAAGCCCGAAGGGCTGAAACCCTATTGTATTTGTACTGATTTTTATTATTATTATTAGGGGTTCAAGCCCGAAGGGCTGAAACCCTATTGTATTTGTACTGATTTTTATTATTATTATTATTATTAGGGGTTCAAGCGCGAAGCGCTGAAACCCTATTGTAATTGTTAAGATTTTTAGGGGTTCAAGCCCGTAGGGCTGAAACCCTATTGTATTTGTATGGATTTTTATTATTCTAGTTATTATTTTTCTTCTGCCGTAGAACGGATCGTGCAGACCAAACCGTAAGGCCTAGAGACTTGAAACTTGGTCAAATGGTAGGACCCAATTTGGGGAGAGGTTGATAGAGTATCAACCCGATTGGCCTATAGGTGGCGCTATAGCAATAACAAACGCGTTGATGATCATAACTCCCACAAATCTTGTCCAAATGTCAAGTGTCTTATATCACTGGAATCATTGCGTCAAGTCGAACAAAACGTATATCTCCGATTTCATTTCCGCCATGGAAAATTTTTCGCTATTTTCGATTTTGTCGAAAAAAATAAAAACGAACTAGTCCTAGGTTTTTCGTCCGATCAGAACCGTTCCAGTGCTGTAATATTCCTTGGAGTGTGAATATGAAAAGTTATCAAAAAAAAGTGGAACTTTAGACTCGCCGTCGTCAAGCCACGCCCAAACGCCCCCAATGGGCGGAGCCTCTTGGACTTAAATGGCTATAACTTGGGATTGGAAAGAGGTATCAACACCAAATTTGGTACACATATACAATGGACTATTCTGGGGTCACGAAACAAAAATTGCGCCGCTTGACCACTAGCTGGCGCTATAAGACCACCTCAACTTTGAAGGTCTGTAACTACAGAAATGTGCGACCGATCAACTTGACATTTGGCACCGGTGCTCCTGGTCTACGGTACTATCTATGTGTAAAAGGAATTTCGCTTGGATCAAAAAACATGGCCGCCATCGGCCAATCAAGGAAAAGCAGCTGTTAGACAGGGTTAACGGAGGCCGATCGAAACGAAACGCGGTGGTCCTGTTTGTCTCTTGGCCATGAAGGTCTGTGCAGAGTAAGAAAAAATTCGGCCTCCGGGAGGCGCTATCACGTTTTTTCAGTGTTTAAGTGATTGTGTATTATGCAGTGTTTCAGATAGCAACAAAATCTTCATATCATTAAATAGAGGTACTTACAATGAACAACTTTTCCTCAAGAAGCACTTGTCTCAGTCGAATCGTTTGTTAGATATTCATCATTTTCTTTTAAACCTACTTTTGCGAACTAGTCCTAGGTTTTTTGACCGATCTGAACCAATCCAGTGCTGGAATATTCCTTAGACACTGAATATCAATAATTATCAAAAAAAAGTTGAACTTTGCACTCGTCGTCGCAACACCACGGTTAAAAGTACGAAGAGGTGGTGCCACAAATACTTAAATGGCTATCATTTATGATAGGAATGAGATATCAACACGAAACTTGGTACACATATGCATAGACCTAGGCCCAGGTCATATACAAAAAATTGCAGAGATTTTCCACTAGGTGGCGCTATAACATAAGAACAAGGAATGATGACTAAAGCATATGTATACGACACATAAATATTTGTCCGACCTATTTGTTATTTTGCACATAACATCTGCTTTCAGATTCTTATAAGGGTCTATTAGGATAATTACATATCTTAGAAAACATGCGACCAACAGCCAGCCAGCATTAACCATGTACGTGTCCAGTGTAATGGTGTGCGATTACAACTAAACTGATGGGCCTGTTTGTCTTATGTTCTCAAGTGTCTGTGAGGATTTTTGGCTCATCATTCCGGAAATATTTGCATCTAGAACAACAGGTGTTACGTTAACTGTACCCTAGATCAGTGGTTCTCAAAATTATTCCTGGAGGCCCACTGCTCTGCACATATACAAAAGTCTTCTATTTTAAACAAATCTACTTTAATGATAAGTAGAGATTTTTATGAACTGAACTGATTGTGTCAGATGAGAGAATCATACAAAATGTGCCGAGCATTGGGTCTCGAGAAACCACTGCTTTTCACTGAGTTTGAAAGTACTGCTCTAGATGTTTATGTTTATATGAAAAACAATTTTGTGAATTTACTGTACTATATCTATTTTATTTTATAATCAAATCATCAAAATGTATTAAAACTGTTTTCTATTAAAAAAACAACAATAGTATTAAATGACAAATAATCGAGTAATAATTATAGTTGTCATCATCAAGACTTTTCACTGTATTATACATTTTATTTTGAATTCAAGTGAATGTGTCTATTAACTTGAAATAAAATCTAATTATCTCTACTTCTGTTATCAAATTAAAATATGAACAATTTATATATATTAGTTTTACAAACTCACTACTATATTATTACAATCAAATAGTTTAAATTAAAACTTGTTTAAAGGTTGAACTGGAGATTAGTATGGTTTACATCTAGGCAAATATTATTTCTACATTCATTTCTGTTCTTATAAAAAAGTTATAAAAAAAATGTTCTAGAATATTTACTCCATTAATACATAACTCAGTATTATGTAAGGAGTTACAATCATAAGATGTATAACATTGACAGAGTTGAATAAGTCCACTAGGTATGGCATCAAATACAACTGCAAATTCCTTAGCAGTTACTGGAATCTTATAATGATTGAGGAATTCACAATAATTAAAGAGGTGACCATCATCTTTAAATAACTGCCTCACTAATATTATATTATTATCATACCAATTTCTATAAAATAAGGATCTGTTTCTTGTATAGAATATTCTTGTTATTCCAAATAACATATCTATGTGGAGAAAAGTTATGTTTATATATGAGCATCCAAGATAAACAAACCTGTTTATGGAAACCTGACAGTTTTATGGGAACCCTTGTTTATATCAAAATTGTATCGCAAAAACAATTCCAAACAACCCAATTTCTTTAAAATCTTTTCTGGTATGATGTTCCATATACTTCCTTTGCAACTTCAGTAACTTTTTATCCACTTATTTTTAAAAACACAGTTAGCAGTATTAAAATCTAGTAAAAAAATTGTATCCTCCTTTCTCAACTGGATTACATAGACTTGAATTATTAATGTAATGCGATCTGTTCTTCCATATGAAATTAAACAAAATAATATCCAACTCTTTTATAACTGATTGTGGGACTTCTAATGCAAGAGCTGTATACACTATAGTTGTTAAAAGCTTTCACTGCTGGGTCCGTCGTTCATACGTAGATTACTCAATTAGCTGGATTTCATTGTTGACGATTTAGCTTCATGTTGAATTATTTGTTTCTTCTAAGGTCATCCTAGAGTTGTTGTTATAGTAACATGTCCGTAAGGTTAAAACTGCTCGGGATTCAAATTCAACTCCTAATAAAAAATGATACATTTAATATTTTAGTAATGTTATTTAAAAAAACTATATAATATAAAAAACATAATTAAGACTGTGTTTTAAGGACTAGTCTGAAGAATTAGTAGTTAGTTAGGGCTAATCAGTCTAACTATTTGGATTTAAATATATTTTAAATAATTTAAATATTTTTTCACATGATACTTAAAGCAGTTATGTTCAATCATGAAGACAAAAATGTATGACTAACTTTGAATACTAGTCTTAGAGATTAATGTTACTGACCATTGGTTTAAATGTAGTTCCAGACTAAAATTTAGGCTTAAGTTTTAGTTGTCTTACTTGAAAATAGCTTACACTGGCCTACCTTTAAATATATCTGGGCCATAGTTTTGTCTTAAGATGTACACCAGAAATGTTTTTTATAAGGTTTGTTTGTAAAAAGTACCTAAATGTTTTTACATAACTAATGGCTAGTCATGCATCAATCTAAACCTGTGGGAAACAACCCAATAAAGTTATAAAGCTTCAAATGTTGTCTTAGAATTTTTCAAATCCTAAAGGTATGAAAAAGATTGCTGTAAATATGTGGATCGTTAAAGAACAATAATAGGCCAACATTAGAAATAACTAGATATTAAAGTTTGAAGACAAACTTTATGTTGGCTTGAAAAAGCGTAGCCTGAACGTTTAAAACGGTTTGACATAAGTTTAGTTTAGTAGGCTATCTGGCTGTTAGTATGTTTAAGTATGAAGGTAGCATGATTTACCATGAAGCTAGCATGATGTTAGCATGATTAGCATGAAGCTAGCATGATGCTAGCATGATTTACCATGAAGCTAGCATGATGTTAGCATGATTAGCATGAAGCTAGCATGATGCTAGCATGATTAGCATGAAGCTAGCATGATGCTAGCATGATTAGCATGAAGCTAGCATGATGCTAGCATGAAGCTAGCATAATGCTAGCATGATTAGCATGAAGCTAGCATGATTAGCATGAAGCTAGCATGATTAGCATGAAGCTAGTATGATGCTAGCATGATTAGCATGAAGCTAGCATGATGCTAGCCTGATTAGCATGAAGCTAGCATGATGCTAGCATGATTAGCATGAAGCTAGCATGATGTTAGCATGATTAGCATGAAGCTAGCATGAAGCTAGCATGATTAGCATGAAGCTAGCATGATGCTAACATGATTAGCATGAAGCTAGCATGATGCTAGCATGATAAGCATGAAGCTAGCATGATGTTAGCATGATTAGCATGAAGCTAGCATGAAGTTAGCATAATTAGCATGAAGCTAGCATGAAGTTAGCATGATTAGCATGAAGCTAGCATGATGTTAGCATGATTAACATGAAGCTAGCATGAAGCTAGCATTATTAGCAGGAAGCTAGCATGAAGCTAACATTTATTGCGTTGCTAGGGTACTAAGTTTGGTTGCTAGGGAGAAAATTGGCATCCCATAATGATCACCCTTCAAGCCACAAGTAAAACGGTCCAACCCCCGTGTCTCTACAATGTTCTGATGCGGAGATATAAGGCTTTGTTTATTCCGTTGCTAGGGTACTAAGTTTGGTTGCTAGGGAGAAAATTGGCATCCCATAATGATCACCCTTCAAGCCACAAGTAAAACGGTCCAACCCCCGTGTCTCTACAATGTTCTGATGCGGAGATATAAGGCTTTGTTTATTCCGTTGCTAGGGTACTAAGTTTGGTTGCTAGGGAGAAAATTGGCATCCCATAATGATCACCCTTCAAGCCACAAGTAAAACGGTCCAACCCCCGTGTCTCTACAATGTTCTGATGCGGAGATATAAGGCTTTGTTTATTCCGTTGCTAGGGTACTAAGTTTGGTTGCTAGGGAGAAAATTGGCATCCCATAATGATCACACTTCAAGCCACAAGTAAAACGGTCCAACCCCCGTGTCTCTATGATGTTCTGAAGCGGAGATATAAGGCTTTGTTTATTCCGTTGCTAGGGTACTAAGTTTGGTTGCTAGGGAGAAAATTGGCATCCCATAATGATTACACGTCAAACCACAAGAAAAACGGTCCAACCCCTGTGTCTCTACGATGTTCAGATCCAGAGATATAAGGCTTTGTTTATTATGTTGCTAGGGTCTTCATATTTTGTTGCTAGGGGCGTGGCTTAATACCTCAATAAGAATCCTAAGAGACTGATTGGATGCCTGAGTAAAATGAGCCCACCCCTATGTCTCTATGACACTCTGGTGCAAAGATATCCATCTGGGCTTTTTATAATGGTAGTCTATGGGAGATGTTGCTAGGGTACCCAAAATTGTTGCTAGGGGCGTGGCTTAATAGCTCTGGGGTGATCCTAAGAGACTGATTGGATGCTTGAGTAAAATGAGCCCACCCCCATGTCTCTAAGACCCTCTAAAGTGAAGATATTCCATCTGGGACGCTTTTATTCCCTTTTATGGGCATGTTTCCTGCCCCATTATAAGTCAATGGGAAATTTTGGGGGCCTCTTACACCCCAGGGGTACAGCTTACACCCCATTGTGAGGTATGTTCTTACACAGCCTGTCAGCCTCCTTAAATGTGGTAAGCCACAAGTTTCTACAAGTTTCTCACTCGCAGCTTTGACCCGTCAAAGTTTGTCTCAATGTTAAGTCAATGGAAATTTTGGGGTGTTTCAGCGCCCCGTTTAGGAATTCGGAAGGTCCCATCAGTTAGAAAAGATATAGCACACCTCGTCAGATCAGACCGAAAGTCTGTCCAAAGTTTGATGGCTGTAGCTTGAAAGCTCTAGGACGAGTTAGAGTTAGAAATTTTAGTCTCAGAAGAAAAGAAGAGGGAATAATAATAAGTTTAAGTGCAACAACAGTATGTTGGCTTTCTCAAGCCAACATAATAACTAATAATCATACATAAAGAGAATATATATTTGGTTATCAGAAGCTTTAGTATTCTAATCTACTTTCCAGAACATAAACATGTCTTTATGTATCTTATAAAGTTTTTAATAATTGTTTATAGAATTATTGCAATGAAATTGTAATGTTATGATACAATTGGTTATTTTAAATGTAAATGATTTGCTGAAAACTTACTCTAGCACAGCACATGTGTGAACACTAATAAGTGCTTAATAGCAAATCTGACTGACATTTGCTTAATGACATCATTTGTTATTAACTCCATTTGATATAAACAACACATCTGTATCAGTTATGTATGGACATAGCCAGTGGTTAAATATAAAAAATGTAGAGCTTTAGTACTACTTTTAGGCCTACTATAATATGACAGAGGCTGTTATCTGAAATACTTGTATGTTTGCACATAATATCTATGTCAAAGAATATATATGTTCTATAAGAACAATTACTTTTGTTAAAAAAATGTCTAAAAGATTTAAACAAGCAAACATTTAGTAAGACCTACAGAATAGATCTCTATGAACTAAAATGACTGTTTCAGATGAGAGAAACATACAAAATGTGCAGAGCATGTTTGTGTATATGTTCCTTTTGTCCATAAAAATATATACGGTTTAATAACTTGCATACCTCACTTTATTTACCTAATTAAAACAGAAAGCCTTCATGGTACTCGATTAAAGGACATGAACATGAATCTGCTAAATGAAATTATATTTGTTATTGACAGGATTTAATAACACCATCCACCATTCTGATAACGTATCTGGTTGTTTTATTAAATTGTTTCAGTTCTTACACTCAACAACAGTAAAGCCAGTGCAGTACAATTTTCTCTACACTGTATATATATATATATATATATATATATATATATATATATATATCAAATACAAAAACAACTTTGCAAAAGTATAGCTATCACACAGTCATTTTGAAAATGGCCCTGACGAACGGCCCCTAAAGCTTATGACAAAGCATACAATGTATTATTGAGATTAGGCAATATACTCAAATTCCTTATTGTGGATTTTAGGTGCAATTTTCCGTTATGTTCACTAGATGGCAGAAGAGGATCAATCACTGGCTGACATTTGAACTCACAGAAAACACAGAAGATGATTACTCTTTAACTAATTCTACTATTAATAGAAATCTGTTCACATTTAAAGGTGCAGTGTGTAATTTTTAGAAGGATCTCTTGACAGAAATGCAAAATGATATACAAAACTATATGATCAGGGGTGTATAAAGACCTTTCATAATGAACCGGTATGTGTTTATTAGCTTAGAACGAGACCTTTTTATCTACAAACACCAAGGTCCCCTTACATGGAAGTCAACATTTTGTGGCGCCATTTTTCTACAGAAGCCCCTAACGGACAAATTTTTTACTAAGTTGTCTCCGACGATGACATGTTTGTCTGGTGGCGGCTACCGTAGCTTCTCTATGTGTTTCAAAAGCGAGGGGTGAGCAGTGGACTAAGCCATTGGTTGCATTTCGTGACCTCACCACTAGATGCCACTAAAATGTACACACTGCACCTTTAACTTCATGATTTTACTGTTATAATATTAAAATCAAATTTAGTGAAAGACTACCACTTCAATTGTTCTGAGTTGTCAGTTTTATCACTCATGTCACTTTATGATAGCTGTGAAACGTGAACATAATTTTGGAGGCACTTACACGACATTTGCAGTAAGAATTATATTTTTATGTTTTTTATAAAAAAAAACTACATACAAAATGAGTGTGTAACCATGTCAGTATTAAGTCTTGTTCTTTAACAGTCTTGTTTCTCCTTTCTCAGGTAAACGTGTATGTGTTTAATATACAATGCAGAATATCTATATGGCCATGTCCTTAAACGTCTTGTGATCCCAAATAGCTTGAACCCCGCTAATCGCTGCTTGCAGCTATATTTATTATTATTATTCTGCCGTAAAACGGAACGTGCAGACCAAACCGTAAGGCCTAGAGACTTGAAACTTGGCCAAATGGTAGGACCCAATTTGGGGAGAGGTTGACAGAGTATCAACCCGATTGGCCTATAGGTGGCGCTATAACGACGGAAATCACGTTTATGCTCATAACTCCCAGAAATCTTGTCCAAATGTCAAGTGTCTTATATCACTGGAATCCTTGCGTCAAGACGAACAAACCGTATATCTCCGATTTTATTTGCGCCTAGAATTTTTTTTCGCTATTTTCGATTTTGTCGAAAAAAATAAAAACGAACTAGTCCTAGGTTTTTCGACCGATCGGAACCATTCCAGTGCTGTAATATTCCTTGGAGCGTGAATATCAAAAGTTATCAAAAAAAAGTTGAACTTTCGACTCACCGTCGTAAAGCCACGCCCAAACGCCCCCTATGGGCGGAGCCTCTAGGTCTTAAATGGCTATAACTTGGGATTAGAAAGAGGTATCGACACCAAATTTTGTGTATATATACAGGGGACTATTCTGGGCTCACGTTCAAATAATTGCGCCGCTTGACCACTAGTTGGCGTTATAACACCACCTCAACCTTTGAAGGGCTGTAGCTACAAAAGTGTGGGACCGATCAACTTGAAATTTGGCACGGTTGCTCTTGGTCTAGGGTACTATTAATGTCTAAAAGGAATTTTGCATGGCTCAAGAAACATAGCCGCCATCGGCCAATCAAGAAAAAGCAGCTATTAGACAGGGTTAACGAAGGCCGATCGAAACGAAACGCGGTGGGCCTGTTTGTCTCTTGGCCATGAAGGTCTGTGCAGAGTAAGAAAAAATTCGGCCTCCGGGGGGCGCTATCACGTTTTTTAGTGTTTAAATTATTGTGTATTATGTAGTGTTTTAGATATCCACAAGATCCTCATATCATTTAATAGAGGTACTTACAATGAACAACTTTCCCTCAAGAAGCAACTGTCTCAGTAAAATCGTTTGTTAGATATTCATCATTTTCTTTTAAACCTACTTTTGCAAACTAGTCCTAGGTTTTTTGACCAATCTGAACCAATCCAGTGCTGGAATATTCCTTAGACATTGATTATCAATAATTATCAAAAAAAAGTTGAACTTTGCACTCGTCGTCGCAACACCACGGTCAAAAGTACGAAGAGGCGGTGCCACAAATACTTAAATGGCTATCATTTATGATAGGAATGAGATATCAACACGAAACTTGGTACACATATGTATAGACCTAGACTGAGTTCACATGCAAAAAATAGCAGAGATTGTCCACTAGGTGGCGCAATAACCTAAGAACAAAGAACGATGACTATAGCATATGTATACGACACATAAATATTTGTCTCACCTACTATTTTGCACATAACATCTGCTTTCAGATTCTTATAAGGGTCTATTAGGATAATTACATATCTTAGAAAACATGCCGACCAACAGCCAGCCAGCATTAACCATGTACGAGTCCAGCGATTACAACTAAACTGATGGGCTTTTTTGTCTTATGTTCTCAAGTGTCTGTGAGGATTTTTGGCTCATCATTCCGGAAATATTTGCATCTAGAACAATGGGTGTAACGTTAACTGTCCCCTAGATCAGTGGTTTTCAAAAGTATTCCTGGAAGCCCACTGCTCTGCACATATACAAAAGTCTTCTATTTTAAACAAATCCACTTTAATCATCAGTAGAGATTTGTATGAACTGACCTGATTGTGTCAGATGAGGGAATCATAGAAAATGTGCTGAGCATTGGGTCTGGAGAAACCACTGTGTTTCACTTAGTTGAAAGTACTGCTCTAGATGTTTATGTTTATATGAAAAACAATTTTGTGAATTTGCTGTACTATCTGGGCAAATATCAATATGAAACATAAAATAAACTTTTGCCGTTGTATTCCTAGATTTGATATGATGTCTCACAGTGATGTGGGAACCATTTCTAACCTGTATTCGTTATTTCATTTGTAACTGCTGTTATGTTCCTTTTGTCCATGGGTTTGCATCTGCATGAAAATTATTATAAGATTCAATGATCTGCAGTCATTTACCTCATTAAAACTAAAAGACTTGAGGTTATCAATTCAAGCATTTTGAAATGTGACATTTTCAAAATGGGCCAGACTAAGTATATCTAACCAATTAACTAGTAATGTGAAGCTTATGACAAAATATTAATAGTTTTATTAAGATCAGACAATATATGTATTTCCAAGACTAGGGCTGGTTGAATAATTAAGTTAAAACTGTGTTTTAAGGACTAGTCTGAAGAACTAGTAGTTAGTTAGGGCTAATCAGTCTTACTATTTGGATTTAAATATAATTTAAATAATTTAAATATTTTTTCACATGATACTTAAAGCAGTTATGTTCAGTCATGAAGACAAAAATGTATGACTAACTTTTAAGACTAGTCTTAGAGATTAATGTTACTGACCATTGGTTTAAGTGTAGTTACAGACAAAAATTTAGGTTTATGTTTTAGTTGTCTTACTTGAAAATAGCTTACAATGGCCTATCTTTAAATATATCAGGGCCATAGTTTTGTCTTAAGATGTACACCAGTAATGTTTTTTAAAAGGTTTGTTTGTAAAAAGTACCTAAATGTTTTTAAATAACTAATGGCTAGTCATGCATCAATTTAAACCTGTGGGAAACAACCCAATAAAGTTATAAAGCTTCAAATGTTGTCTTAGAATTCTTCAAATCCTAAAGGTATGAAAAAGATTGCTGTAAATATGTGGATCCTTAAAGAACAGGCCAACATTAGAAATAATTACTAATAATCACACATAAAGAGAATATGTATTTGGTTATCAGTAGCTTTAGTATTTTAATCTATTTTCCATGACATAAACATGTCATGATGTGTCTTATAAAGTTTTTAATAATTGTTTATAGAATTATTGCAATGAAATTGTAATGTTATGATATAATTGGTTGTTTTAAATGTAAATGATTTACTGAAAACTTACTCAAGCACAGCACATGTGTGAACACAAATAAGTGCTTAATAGCAAATCTGACTGACATTTGCTTAATGACATCATATTTGTTATTAACTCCATTTGATATAAACAACACATCTGGATTTGTTATGTTTAGGCCTACTATAATATGACAGAGGCTGTCGTCTGAAATACTTGTATGTTTGCACATAATATTTATGTCAAAGAATATATATGTTCTTTAAGAACAATTACGTTTGTTAATAAAAAAAATAGTCTAAAAGATTTAAACAAGCAACCATTTAGTAAGACCTACAGAATATATCTCTATGAACTAAAATGACTGTTTCAGATGAGAGAAACATACAAAATGTGCAGAGCATGTTTGTGTATATGTTCCTTTTGTCCATAAAAATATATACGGTTTAATAACTTGCATACCTCACTTTATTTACCTAATTAAAACAGAAAGCCTTCATGGTACTCGATTAAAGGACATGAACATGAATCTGCTAAATGAAATGATATTTGTTATTGACACGATTTAATAACATCATCCACCATTCAGATAAAGTATCTGGTTATGTTTATTAAATTGTTTCAGTTCTTACACTCAACAACAGTAAAGCCAGTGCAGTACAATTTTCTCTACACTGTATAAATATATATATATATCAAATACAAAAACAACTTTGCAGAAGTATAGCTATCACACAGTCATTTTGAAAACGGCTCTGACGAACGGCCCCTAAAGCTTATGACAAAGCATACAATGTATTATTGAGATCAGGCAATATACTCAAATTCCTTATTGTGGTTTTTAGGTGCAATTTTCCGTTATGTCCACTAGATGGTAGAAGAGGATCAATCACTGGCTGACATTTGCACTCACAGAAAACACAGTTAAAGAGTAATCATCATCTAAGTTTACTATTAATAGAAATCTGTTCACATTTAAAGGTGCAGTGTGTAAATTTTAGAAGGATCTCTTGACAGAAATGCAAAATGATATAAAAAACTATATTATCAGGGGTGTATAAAGACCTTTCATAATGAACCGGTATGTGTTTATTACCTTAGAACGAGACCTTTTTATCTACATACACCGAGTGTCCCCTTACATGGAAGTCACCATTTTGTGGCGCCATTTTTCTACAGAAGCCCCTAACGGACATTTTTTTACTAAGTTGTCTCCGACGATGACATGTTTGTCTGGTGGCGGCTACCGTAGCTTCTCTATGTGTTTCAAAAGCGAGAGGTGAGCAGTGGACTAAGCCATTGGTTGCAATTCGTGACCACACCACTAGACGCCGCTAAAATGTACACACTGCACTTTTAACTTCATGATTTTACTGTTATAATATTAAAATCACATTTAGTTAAAGACTACCACTTCAATTGTTCTGAGTTATCAGTTTTAACACTCATGTCATTTTATGAAAGCTGTGAAACGTGAACATAATTTTGGAGGCACTTACACGACATTTGCAGTAAGAATTATATATTTTTAGTTTTTTATAAAAAAAAACATACCAAATGAGTGTGTAACCATGTCAATATTAAGTCTTGTTCTTTAACAGTCTTGTTTCTCCTTTCTCAGATAAACGTGTGTGTGTACAATATACAATGCAGAATATCTATATGGCCATGTCCTTAAACGTCTTGTGATCTAAATGGCTTGAACCCCGGTAATCACTGCTAGCAGCTATATTTAGGGGTTCAAGCCCGAAGGGCTGAAACCCTATTGTATTTGTATGGATTTTTATTATTCTTATTAGGGGTTCAAGCCCGAAGGGCTGAAACCCTATTGTATTTGTACTGATTTTTATTATTATTATTATTAGGGGTTCAAGCCCGTAGGGCTGAAACCCTATTGTATTTGTATGGATTTTTATTATTCTAGTTATTATTTTTCTTCTGCCGTAGAACGGATCGTGCAGACCAAACCGTAAGGCCTAGAGACTTGAGACTTGGCCAAATGGTAGGACCCAATTTGGGGAGAGGTTGATAGAGTATCAACCCGATTGGCCTATAGGTGGCGCTATAGCGATAACAAACGCGTTGATGCTCATAACTCCCAGAATTCTTGTCCAAATGTCAAGTGTCTTATATCCCTGGATTCCTTGCGTCAAGACGAACAAAATGTATATCTCCGATTTCATTTCCGTCATGAAAATTTTTTCGCTATTTTCGATTTTGTCGAAAAAAATAAAAATGAACTAGTCCTAGGTTTTTTGTCCGATCGGAACCGTTCCAGTGCTGTAATATTCCTTGGAGTGTGAATATGAAAAGTTATCAAAAAAAAGTTGAACTTTATACTCGTCGTCGTCAAGCCACGCCCAAACGCCCCCAATGGGCGGAGCCTCTTGGACTTCAATGGCTGTAACTTGGGATTGGAAAGAGGTATCGAAACCAAATTTGGTACACATATACAGCGGACTATTCTGGGGTCACGTGCAAAAAATTGCATCGCTTGACCACTAGTTGGCGCTATAACACTACTTCAACTTTGAAGAGCTGTAACTAGAGAAATATGGGACCGATCAACTTGAGATTTGGCACGGGTGCTCTTGGTCTAGGGTACTATCTGTGTGGGAAAGGAATTTCGCGTAGCTCAAAAAACATGGCCGCCATCGGCCAATCAAGAAAAAGCAGCTATTGGGCAGGGTTAACGGAGGCCGATCGAAACGAAACGTGGTGGACCTGTTTGTCTCTTGGCCATGAAGGTCTGTGCAGAGTAAGAAAAAATTCGGCCTCCGGGAGGCGCTATCACGTTTTTTCAATGTTTAAGTGATTGTGTATTATGCAGTGTTTCAGATATCAACAAGATCTTTATATCATTTAATAGAGCTACATTTAATGAACAACTTTTCCTCAAGAAGCACTTGTCTCAGTCGAATCGTTTGTTAGATATTCATAATTTTCTCTTAAACCTACTTTTGCGAACTAGTCCTAGGTTTTTTGACCGATCTGAACCAATCCAGTGCTGGAATATTCCTTAGACACTGAATATCAATAATTATCAAAAAAAAGTTGAACTTTGCACTCGTCGTCGCAACACTACGGTCAAAAGTACGAAGAGGCGGGGCCACAAATACTTAAATTGCTATCATTTATGATAGGAATGAGATATCAACATGAAACTTGGTACACATATGTATAGACCCAAGCTGAGGTCACATGCAAAAAATTGCAGAGATTGTCCATTAGGTGGCGCTATAACTTAAGAACAAATAACCATAACTATAGCATATGTATATGACACATAAATATTTGTCTGACCTACTTGTTATTTTGCACATTACATCTACTTTCAGGTTCTTATAATGGTCTATGAGGATAATTATTTATCTTTGAAAACATGCCACTCAACAGCCAACCAGTATTAACCATGTACGAGTCAAGCCTAATGGTGTGTGATTACAACTAAACTCATGGGACTGTTGGTCTTATGTTTCCAAGTGTCTGTGAGGATTTTTAGTTCATCTTTCTGAAAATCTTTGCATCTAACACAATGTGTGCAAAGTAAACAGTTCTCTAGATCAGTGGTTCTCAACACACCTGCTTCACATAATCAGCACAAAAGTAGAGATCTCTATTAACTAAACTGATTGTGTCAGATGAGAGAAACATACAAAATGTGCAGAGCAGTGGTTCTCCAGAAACGGAGTAGAGAACCACTGCTCTATATGTTTATGTTTATATGAAAAAACTATTTTGTGAACTAATACTTGGTTTTTCACTCAACACCACTAAAGCCAATGCAATACAATTTCCTGTAGTCTGTGAGCAAATATGAATGCCAAATTGTTATCACCAATTGTACGTCTTATTCCTTTAGTTGTTTAGCTTTGAATTACAAAAACAACTTTTCAAAACTACTAGAATTTTTTCAGTCAACAACAATAAAATCAGCGCAGTACATTTTTCTGTCCTCTGTGTGTAAAGGTATATCAAATACAAAATGTAATGAATTTGAATACCTGCTTTTGTAAGCATAGATTTCATGTGATGTCACACATTGGTGTAGGTGCCATTTGTACGACTGAATTGCAGCATGTGTGTTTAAAGGAACTCATAAAGATATGGATTAAAGTTTTTCATTATCTCCATTTATTTACATCAGTAGCATTAGGATTCTATTCTACCTTCCATGACATAAACGTGTCCTGACATGATGTATAATACAAAGTTGTTACATTTTTATATGTTATTTTTCAAATATTGCACCAAAAACTTCATGTGATAATGCAATTGGTTATTATTCACATAAATGACCTGCTAGAACCCAACTAAAAAGCAGCACTTTATGAAAGTAACACAGACAAATGCTCACCAGCAAATCTGCTGCAAATCTACTAAATAACATGACATTTGTTATTGACATAATTTGATATTGAAAACATATCTGGATCAGTTATTTATTGGCCCAGCCTAAAATCACATGAAAATAATTGCAGAGCTATACCACTATTTGACAATTTAACATGACAGAGCCTAAAAATGTTTCTATTAAAATATGTAACTTTGCTTTATTGTTTCCAAATCCATAAATTAGTATTCTCTTACAATAACACAATAAAAGGATTATATGAAAAATATATACTCTCTGTGTGAAACACAGACCCTCATTAATATACTTAAGAGCATGCTTATCAGGATTTGAGTTAAAAATGTGTCTACCTTTATTTACTTTTAAATATTCAATACTAATTTTATGTTAAATTAATTGTAAAAGGAAAACAATAATTTTAGCCAACAGATGGCAGAAGGTCATCTTCTGCCATCTGCTGGCTAAAATTATTATTTAGTATTTAAAATGTATACTCAATGAAATTGTGTTCACAGGTTTCATCAATGGATGCATGATTTAACTTTATGAAGTCAGTATTATTATGTTAAAATAACATTTCGTCAATCATTCTGACGGTATCCGTTTTAACAGTCATGTGACATTCGAACATAGGATAAACATTTAAATAGGTTGATGAACTCTTAAAGGACACCAAGCATATGGAGATTGGTCATTTATTTCAAAGTCTTATTTCCTAACCCTGCCATTTCTGCTTCTGTGTGTAAATGCATGTATGTGTTTTAGCTTATTCTTCATCATTGCTGTGTTATAGATTAGCCATATGAGACCTATATCTCTATATCAGAACATCGTAGAGAAATTGTGGTGGGCTGTTTTGTCTCATGTTAACAATTTTTGAAACATTTTGTGTGACAAATCTTGCAACAGCATGCACCACATAATTTTCTCTTCAGAAAATTTACCTAATTGGTAACATGTTAGTATTTCATATTCTAAGTATATTTGATAACAATGCAGCAAATCTAAACAGGCATGCCCTTAAAGGTCTTAAAGGTTCATATAATGAGATTTTTTAAAGATGTAAAATAAATTGTTTGTGTACCCAGAGTGTGTATGTGAAGTGTTATCTCAAAATACTCCACAGATCATTTATTATAGCATGTTAAAATTGACACTTTGTAGGCCTGAGCAAAATTGTGCAGTTTTTGGGTGTTTCCTTTAAAATGCAAATGAGTGGATGAAATGCAAACACTGATCACAATGATGGTGGTTTGTTGTAATTGAAATTCAATTGTGCTCTCGATTATTTTATTTTTTATCTTTTTCATGTTTTCTAGGTTGATATAAGCACTGGGGACCCAATTATAGCACTTACACTTGGAAAAAGTCAGATTTTCACGCTATGACCCCTTTAAGGTCCCAGATCGCTTGAACCCCGCTAATCGCTGCTTGCAGCTATATTTAGGGGTTCAAGCCCGTAGGGCTGAAACCCTATTGTATTTGTATGGATTTTTATTATTCTAGTTATTATTTTTCTTCTGCCGTAGAACGGATCGTGCAGACCAAACCGTAAGGCCTAGAGACTTGAGACTTGGCCAAATGGTAGGACACAATTTGGGGAGAGGTTGATAGAGTATCAACCCGATTGGCCTATAGGTGGCGCTATAGCGATAACAAACGCGTTGATGCTCATAACTCCCAGAATTCTTGTCCAAATGTCAAGTGTCTTATATCCCTGGATTCCTTGCGACAAGACGAACAAAACGTATATCTCCGATTTCATTTCCGTCATGAAATTTTTTTCGCTATTTTCGATTTTGTCGAAAAAAATAAAAACGAACTAGTCCTAGGTTTTTTGTCCGATCGGAACCGTTCCAGTGCTGTAATATTCCTTGGAGTGTGAATATGAAAAGTTATCAAAAAAAAGTTGAACTTTATACTCGTCGTCGTCAAGCCACGCCCAAACGCCCCCAATGGGCGGAGCCTCTTGGACTTCAATGGCTGTAACTTGGGATTGGAAAGAGGTATCGAAACCAAATTTGGTACACATATACAGCGGACTATTCTGGGGTCACGTGCAAAAAATTGCATCGCTTGACCACTAGTTGGCGCTATAACACTACTTCAACTTTGAAGAGCTGTAACTAGAGAAATATGGGACCGATCAACTTGAGATTTGGCACGGGTGCTCTTGGTCTAGGGTACTATCTGTGTGGGAAAGGAATTTCGCGTAGCTCAAAAAACATGGCCGCCATCGGCCAATCAAGAAAAAGCAGCTATTGGGCAGGGTTAACGGAGGCCGATCGAAACGAAACGTGGTGGACCTGTTTGTCTCTTGGCCATGAAGGTCTGTGCAGAGTAAGAAAAAATTCGGCCTCCGGGAGGCGCTATCACGTTTTTTCAATGTTTAAGTGATTGTGTATTATGCAGTGTTTCAGATATCAACAAGATCTTTATATCATTTAATAGAGCTACATTTAATGAACAACTTTTCCTCAAAAAGCACTTGTCTCAGTCGAATCGTTTGTTAGATATTCATAATTTTCTCTTAAACCTACTTTTGCGAACTAGTCCTAGGTTTTTTGACCGATCTGAACCAATCCAGTGCTGGAATATTCCTTAGACACTGAATATCAATAATTATCAAAAAAAAGTTGAACTTTGCACTCGTCGTCGCAACACTACGGTCAAAAGTACGAAGAGGCGGGGCCACAAATACTTAAATTGCTATCATTTATGATAGGAATGAGATATCAACATGAAACTTGGTACACATATGTATAGACCCAAGCTGAGGTCACATGCAAAAAATTGCAGAGATTGTCCATTAGGTGGCGCTATAACTTAAGAACAAATAACCATAACTATAGCATATGTATATGACACATAAATATTTGTCTGACCTACTTGTTATTTTGCACATTACATCTACTTTCAGGTTCTTATAATGGTCTATGAGGATAATTATTTATCTTTGAAAACATGCCACTCAACAGCCAACCAGTATTAACCATGTACGAGTCAAGCCTAATGGTGTGTGATTACAACTAAACTCATGGGACTGTTGGTCTTATGTTTCCAAGTGTCTGTGAGGATTTTTAGTTCATCTTTCTGAAAATCTTTGCATCTAACACAATGTGTGCAAAGTAAACAGTTCTCTAGATCAGTGGTTCTCAACACACCTGCTTCACATAATCAGCACAATAGTAGAGATCTCTATTAACTAAACTGATTGTGTCAGATGAGAGAAACATACAAAATGTGCAGAGCAGTGGTTCTCCAGAAACGGAGTAGAGAACCACTGCTCTATATGTTTATGTTTATATGAAAAAACTATTTTGTGAACTAATACTTGGTTTTTCACTCAACACCACTAAAGCCAATGCAATACAATTTCCTGTAGTCTGTGAGCAAATATGAATGCCAAATTGTTATCACCAATTGTACGTCTTATTCCTTTAGTTGTTTAGCTTTGAATTACAAAAACAACTTTTCAAAACTACTAGAATTTTTTCAGTCAACAACAATAAAATCAGCGCAGTACATTTTTCTGTCCTCTGTGTGTAAAGGTATATCAAATACAAAATGTAATGAATTTGAATACCTGCTTTTGTAAGCATAGATTTCATGTGATGTCACACATTGGTGTAGGTGCCATTTGTACGACTGAATTGCAGCATGTGTGTTTAAAGGAACTCATAAAGATATGGATTAAAGTTTTTCATTATCTCCATTTATTTACATCAGTAGCATTAGGATTCTATTCTACCTTCCATGACATAAACGTGTCCTGACATGATGTATAATATATAAAAATGTAACAACTTTGTGTTATTTTTCAAATATTGCACCAAAAACTTCATGTGATAATGCAATTGGTTATTATTCACATAAATGACCTGCTAGAACCCAACTAAAAAGCAGCACTTTATGAAAGTAACACAGACAAATGCTCACCAGCAAATCTGCTGCAAATCTACTAAATAACATGACATTTGTTATTGACATAATTTGATATTGAAAACATATCTGGATCAGTTATTTATTGGCCCAGCCTAAAATCACATGAAAATAATTGCAGAGCTATACCACTATTTGACAATTTAACATGACAGAGCCTAAAAATGTTTCTATTAAAATATGTAACTTTGCTTTATTGTTTCCAAATCCATAAATTAGTATTCTCTTACAATAACACAATAAAAGGATTATATGAAAAATATATACTCTCTGTGTGAAACACAGACCCTCATTAATATACTTAAGAGCATGCTTATCAGGATTTGAGTTAAAAATGTGTCTACCTTTATTTACTTTTAAATATTCAATACTAATTTTATGTTAAATTAATTGTAAAAGGAAAACAATAATTTTAGCCAACAGATGGCAGAAGGTCATCTTCTGCCATCTGCTGGCTAAAATTATTATTTATTATTTAAAATGTATACTCAATGAAATTGTGTTCACAGGTTTCATCAATGGATGCATGATTTAACTTTATGAAGTCAGTATTATTATGTTAAAATAACATTTCGTCAATCATTCTGACGGTATCCGTTTTAACAGTCATGTGACATTCGAACATAGGATAAACATTTAAATAGGTTGATGAACTCTTAAAGGACACCAAGCATATGGAGATTGGTCATTTATTTCAAAGTCTTATTTCCTAACCCTGCCATTTCTGCTTCTGTGTGTAAATGCATGTATGTGTTTTAGCTTATTCTTCATCATTGTTGTGTTATAGGTTAGCCCTGTGAGACTTATATCTCTATATCAGAACATCGTAGAGAAATTGTGGTGGGCTGTTTTGTCTCATGTTAACAATTTTTGAAACATTTTGTGTGACAAATCTTGCAACAGCATGCACCACATAATTTTCTCTTCAGAAAATTTACCTAATTGGTAACATGTTAGTATTTCATATTCTAAGTATATTTGATAACAATGCAGCAAATCTAAACAGGCAAGCCCTTAAAGGTCTTAAAGGTTCATATAATGAGATTTTTTAAAGATGTAAAATAAATTGTTTGTGTACCCAGAGTGTGTATGTGAAGTGTTATCTCAAAATACTCCACAAATCATTTATTATAGCATGTTAAAATTGACACTTTGTAGGCCTGAGCAAAATTGTGCAGTTTTTGGGTGTTTCCTTTAAAATGCAAATGAGTGGATGAAATGCAAACACTGATCACAATGATGGTGGTTTGTTGTAATTGAAATTCAATTGTGCTCTCGATTATTTTATTTTTTATCTTTTTCATGTTTTCTAGGTTGATATAAGCACTGGGGACCCAATTATAGCACTTACACTTGGAAAAAGTCAGATTTTCACGCTATGACCCCTTTAAGGTCCCAGATCGCTTGAACCCCGCTAATCGCTGCTTGCAGCTATATTTATTATTATTTTTATTATTTTTCTTCTGCCGTAAAACGGATCGTGCAGACCAAACCGTAAGGCCTAGAGACTTGAGACTTGGCCAAATGGTAGGTCTCATTCGTGCGCGAAGATGACAGAGTGTCATCCCAATCGGCCTATGGGGGGCGCTACAGCGATGGCAAACGCGTTGATGCTCATAACTTCGAAAATTCTTGTCCAAATGTCAAGTGTCTTATATTCCTGGATTCCTTGCGTCAAGACGAACAAAATGTATATCTCCGATTTCATTTCCGTCATTAAAAATTTTCCGCTATTTTTGATTTTGTCGAAAAAAATAAAAACGAACTAGTCCTAGGTTTTTCGCTCGATCGGAATCGTTTCGGTGCTAAAATGTTCCTTGGAGTTCGAATATCAATAATTATTGAAAAAAAGTTGAACTTTCGACTCACGGTCGACATGCCACGCCCAAACGTCTGAAGTGTGCGCAGCCACTAGGGATTTATTGGATATAACTGCGGACAGGAATGAAGTATTAACACGACACTTGGTACTTGTGATGACAGTCATGGCTTGAGGTGGCATGCGTCGTTTCGTCACAGCGCCACCTAGTGGTCAGACGAATCATTTAAACGCTTATAACTTAGGCTGAGTTTAACATATTTTCATGCAACTTTTTTCTTTGGAGTCCTGAATTGTTGCCGAGTCCAACGATACCAAGCATGCCAGGTTTTGCTTTACGGTTGGTTCTGCACAGGAAAATAGCGCTTAAAAAACACGCGCGAATAACTCCGCGAGGGTTATTCCGATCGACTCGAAACGACCATAGGAAGAACATTGTATTACCTTCTGAACAAAAAGTTCTATTGGCGTTATGTTAAAATTTTCATCAGAAATGGCCGAAAATTGCAAAAAACGAAAAATTACCTCAAAATTTTGTGTTTTTACACATAAATGGTTATAACTCCGCAACGAAATGATATTTTTTCACCAGATTTGATACGCTGATGTCTGAGCACAGTCTGAGGCAATACAAAAAAAAATGGTATGCCTGCACCACTAGTTGGCCTCATAATTTAACAAAACCTATGACATTGAGCAAACCCTATGGTCAAATAACTGTTTTTTCAATAAACTAAAGTGTACAGCCATGATACTAGCTAGATGTAACACAGTCATGACCTGAGATTCCATGCACGAGTTTGTCATAGCGCCACCTAGTGGTAATTTGTTATTTTCACTTAAAAATACTGTAACCTTACATTTAAAATCATGAGTCATCATGGATTATTCCTTTCATGGCTTTGAGTATAATCATTGATGGATTGCAAGTCACTCCCTAGCAACCAATGAGAATACCCTAGCAACCATTTAGCAAGCTGTATCTCTGTATCAGAACATCGTAGAGACGTGGGGTTCGGCTCTTTTGACTCATTAACCCTATTTTAACATTTTGTGACCCGAGTTTTGCCATTGCAAGCACCACAAACATTTCCTTCAGTGTTCTATTTGTCAATGTTCCGTGAGAAGAGAGGGAGACATTTCACTGAACGATAGCAATTTTTGCTAATAACTTTGAACACGTGTGTCTGGTATCTTATTTTTCATCATTTATTTTGTACAATGCAGCAAATCTACACAGCCATGCCCTTAATGGTCTTAATGTCCCAAATCGCTTGAACCCCGGTAATCGCTGCTTGCAGCTATATTTCTATTTATTATTTTTCTTCTGCCGTAAAACGGATCGTGCAGACCAAACCGTAAGGCCTAGAGACTTGAGACTTGGCCAAATGGTAGGTCTCATTCGTGCGCGAAGTTGACAGAGTGTCATCCCAATCGGCCTATGGGGGGCGCTACATCGATGGCAAACGCGTTGATGCTCATAACTTCGACAATTCTTGTCCAAATGTCAAGTGTCTTATATCCCTGGATTCCTTGTGTCACGACGAACAAAATGTATATCTCCGATTTCATTTTCGTCATTAAAAATTTTCCGCTATTTTCACTTTTTTCGAAAAAAATAAAAACGAACTAGTCCTAGGTTTTTCGCTCGATCGGAATCGTTTTGGTGCTAAAATGTTCCTTGGAGTTCGAATATCAATAATTATTGAAAAAAAGTTGAACTTTCGACTTACGGTCGACATGCCACGCCCAAACGTCTGAAGTGTGCGCAGCCACTAGGGATTTATTGGCTATAACTGCGGACAGGAATGAAGTATCAACACGACACTTGGTACTTGTGATGACAGTCATGGCCTGAGGTGGCATGCGTCGTTTCGTCACAGCGCCACCTAGTGGTCAGACGAATCATTTAAACGCTTATAACTTAGGCTGAGTTTAACGTATTTTCATGCAACTTTTTTCCTTGGAGTCCTGAATTGTTGCCGAGTCCAACGATACCAAGCATGCCAGGTTTTGCTTTACGGTTGGTTCTGCACAGGAAAATAGCGCTTAAAAAACATGCGCGAATAACTCCGCGAGGGTTATTCCGATTGACTCGAAACGACCATAGGAAGAACATTGTATTACCTTCTGAACAAAAAGTTCTATTGACGTTATGTTAAAATTTCCATCAGAAATGGCCGAAAATTGCAAAAAACGAAAAATTACCTCAAAATTTGGTGTTTTTACACATAAATGGTTATAACTCCGCAACGAAATGATATTTTTTCACCAGATTTGATACGCTGATGTCTGAGCACAGTCTGAGGCAATACCAAAAAAAATTGTATGCCTGCACCACTAGTTGGCCTCATAATTGAACAAAACCTTTGACATTGAGCAAGCCCAATGGTCATAAAACTGTTTTTTCACTAAACTAAAGTGTGTAGCCATGATACTAGCTCGATGTAACACAGTCATGACCTGAGATTCCATGCACAAGTTTGTCATAGCGCCACCTAGTGGTAATTTGTTATTTTCACTTAAAAATACCGTAACCTTACATTTAAAATCATGAGTCTTCATGGATTATTCCTTTCATGACTTTGAGTATAATCATTGGTGGATTGCAAGTCACTCCCTAGCAACCAATGAGCATACCCTAGCAACCATTTAGCAAGAGCTGTATCTCTGTATCAGAACATCGTAGAGACATGGGGTTCGGCTCTTTTGACTCATTAACACTATTTTAACATTTTGTGACCCGAGTTTTGCCAATGCAAGCACCACAAACATTTCTTTCATTGTTCCATTTGTCAATGTTCCGTGAGAAGAGAGGGAGACATTTCACTGAATGATAGCACTTTTTGCTGATAACTTTGAACACGTGTGTCTGGTATCTTATTTTCCATCATTTATTTTGTACAATGCAGCAAATCTACACAGCCATGCCCTTAAAGGTCTTAATGTCCCAAATCGCTTGAACCCCGGTAATCGCTGCTTGCAGCTATATTTATTAGGGGTTCAAGCCCGTAGGGCTGAAACCCTATTGTATTTGTATGGATTTTTATTATTATTCTAGTTATTATTTTTCTTCTGCCGTAGAACGGATCGTGCAGACCAAACCGTAAGGCCTAGAGACTTGAGACTTGGCCAAATGGTAGGACCCAATTTGGGGAGAGGTTGATAGAGTATCAACCCGATTGGCCTATAGGTGGCGCTATAGCGATAACAAACGCGTTGATGCTCATAACTCCCAGAATTCTTGTCCAAATGTCAAGTGTCTTATATCCCTGGATTCCTTGCGTCAAGACGAACAAAACGTATATCTCCGATTTCATTTCCGTCATGAAAATTTTTCGCTATTTTCGATTTTGTCGAAAAAAATAAAAACGAACTAGTCCTAGGTTTTTTGTCCGATCGGAACCGTTCCAGTGCTGTAATATTCCTTGGAGTGTGAATATGAAAAGTTATCAAAAAAAAGTTGAACTTTATACTCGTCGTCGTCAAGCCACGCCCAAACGCCCCCAATGGGCGGAGCCTCTTGGACTTCAATGGCTGTAACTTGGGATTGGAAAGAGGTATCGAAACCAAATTTGGTACACATATACAGCGGACTATTCTGGGGTCACGTGCAAAAAATTGCATCGCTTGACCACTAGTTGGCGCTATAACACTACTTCAACTTTGAAGAGCTGTAACTAGAGAAATATGGGACCGATCAACTTGAGATTTGGCACGGGTGCTCTTGGTCTAGGGTACTATCTGTGTGGGAAAGGAATTTCGCGTAGCTCAAAAAACATGGCCGCCATCGGCCAATCAAGAAAAAGCAGCTATTGGGCAGGGTTAACGGAGGCCGATCGAAACGAAACGTGGTGGACCTGTTTGTCTCTTGGCCATGAAGGTCTGTGCAGAGTAAGAAAAAATTCGGCCTCCGGGAGGCGCTATCACGTTTTTTCAATGTTTAAGTGATTGTGTATTATGCAGTGTTTCAGATATCAACAAGATCTTTATATCATTTAATAGAGCTACATTTAATGAACAACTTTTCCTCAAGAAGCACTTGTCTCAGTCGAATCGTTTGTTAGATATTCATAATTTTCTCTTAAACCTACTTTTGCGAACTAGTCCTAGGTTTTTTGACCGATCTGAACCAATCCAGTGCTGGAATATTCCTTAGACACTGAATATCAATAATTATCGAAAAAAAGTTGAACTTTGCACTCGTCGTCGCAACACTACGGTCAAAAGTACGAAGAGGCGGGGCCACAAATACTTAAATTGCTATCATTTATGATAGGAATGAGATATCAACATGAAACTTGGTACACATATGTATAGACCCAAGCTGAGGTCACATGCAAAAAATTGCAGAGATTGTCCATTAGGTGGCGCTATAACTTAAGAACAAATAACCATAACTATAGCATATGTATATGACACATAAATATTTGTCTGACCTACTTGTTATTTTGCACATTACATCTACTTTCAGGTTTTTATAATGGTCTATGAGGATAATTATTTATCTTTGAAAACATGCCACTCAACAGCCAACCAGTATTAACCATGTACGAGTCAAGCCTAATGGTGTGTGATTACAACTAAACTCATGGGACTGTTGGTCTTATGTTTCCAAGTGTCTGTGAGGATTTTTAGTTCATCTTTCTGAAAATCTTTGCATCTAACACAATGTGTGCAAAGTAAACAGTTCTCTAGATCAGTGGTTCTCAACACACCTGCTTCACATAATCAGCACAATAGTAGAGATCTCTATTAACTAAACTGATTGTGTCAGATGAGAGAAACATACAAAATGTGCAGAGCAGTGGTTCTCCAGAAACGGAGTAGAGAACCACTGCTCTATATGTTTATGTTTATATGAAAAAACTATTTTGTGAACTAATACTTGGTTTTTCACTCAACACCACTAAAGCCAATGCAATACAATTTCCTGTAGTCTGTGAGCAAATATGAATGCCAAATTGTTATCACCAATTGTACGTCTTATTCCTTTAGTTGTTTAGCTTTGAATTACAAAAACAACTTTTCAAAACTACTAGAATTTTTTCAGTCAACAACAATAAAATCAGCGCAGTACATTTTTCTGTCCTCTGTGTGTAAAGGTATATCAAATACAAAATGTAATGAATTTGAATACCTGCTTTTGTAAGCATAGATTTCATGTGATGTCACACATTGGTGTAGGTGCCATTTGTACGACTGAATTGCAGCATGTGTGTTTAAAGGAACTCATAAAGATATGGATTAAAGTTTTTCATTATCTCCATTTATTTACATCAGTAGCATTAGGATTCTATTCTACCTTCCATGACATAAACGTGTCCTGACATGATGTATAATACAAAGTTGTTACATTTTTATATGTTATTTTTCAAATATTGCACCAAAAACTTCATGTGATAATGCAATTGGTTATTATTCACATAAATGACCTGCTAGAACCCAACTAAAAAGCAGCACTTTATGAAAGTAACACAGACAAATGCTCACCAGCAAATCTGCTGCAAATCTACTAAATAACATGACATTTGTTATTGACATAATTTGATATTGAAAACATATCTGGATCAGTTATTTATTGGCCCAGCCTAAAATCACATGAAAATAATTGCAGAGCTATACCACTATTTGACAATTTAACATGACAGAGCCTAAAAATGTTTCTATTAAAATATGTAACTTTGCTTTATTGTTTCCAAATCCATAAATTAGTATTCTCTTACAATAACACAATAAAAGGATTATATGAAAAATATATACTCTCTGTGTGAAACACAGACCCTCATTAATATACTTAAGAGCATGCTTATCAGGATTTGAGTTAAAAATGTGTCTACCTTTATTTACTTTTAAATATTCAATAGTAATTTTATGTTAAATTAATTGTAAAAGGAAAACAATAATTTTAGCCAACAGATGGCAGAAGGTCATCTTCTGCCATCTGCTGGCTAAAATTATTATTTATTATTTAAAATGTATACTCAATGAAATTGTGTTCACAGGTTTCATCAATGGATGCATGATTTAACTTTATGAAGTCAGTATTATTATGTTAAAATAACATTTCGTCAATCATTCTGACGGTATCCGTTTTAACAGTCATGTGACATTCGAACATAGGATAAACATTTAAATAGGTTGATGAACTCTTAAAGGACACCAAGCATATGGAGATTGGTCATTTATTTCAAAGTCTTATTTCCTAACCCTGCCATTTCTGCTTCTGTGTGTAAATGCATGTATGTGTTTTAGCTTATTCTTCATCATTGCTGTGTTATAGATTAGCCATATGAGACCTATATCTCTATATCAGAACATCGTAGAGAAATTGTGGTGGGCTGTTTTGTCTCATGTTAACAATTTTTGAAACATTTTGTGTGACAAATCTTGCAACAGCATGCACCACATAATTTTCTCTTCAGAAAATTTACCTAATTGGTAACATGTTAGTATTTCATATTCTAAGTATATTTGATAACAATGCAGCAAATCTAAACAGGCATGCCCTTAAAGGTCTTAAAGGTTCATATAATGAGATTTTTTAAAGATGTAAAATAAATTGTTTGTGTACCCAGAGTGTGTATGTGAAGTGTTATCTCAAAATACTCCACAGATCATTTATTATAGCATGTTAAAATTGACACTTTGTAGGCCTGAGCAAAATTGTGCAGTTTTTGGGTGTTTCCTTTAAAATGCAAATGAGTGGATGAAATGCAAACACTGATCACAATGATGGTGGTTTGTTGTAATTGAAATTCAATTGTGCTCTCGATTATTTTATTTTTTATCTTTTTCATGTTTTCTAGGTTGATATAAGCACTGGGGACCCAATTATAGCACTTACACTTGGAAAAAGTCAGATTTTCACGCTATGACCCCTTTAAGGTCCCAGATCGCTTGAACCCCGCTAATCGCTGCTTGCAGCTATATTTATTATTATTATTATTTTTATTATTTTTCTTCTGCCGTAAAACGGATCGTGCAGACCAAACTCTAAGGCCTAGAGACTTGAGACTTGGCCAAATGGTAGGTCTCATTCGTGCGCGAAGATGACAGAGTGTCATCCCAATCGGCCTATGGGGGGCGCTACAGCGATGGCAAACGCGTTGATGCTCATAACTTCAACAATTCTTGTCCAAATGTCAAGTGTCTTATATTCCTGGATTCCTTGCGTCAAGACGAACAAAATGTATATCTCCGATTTCATTTCCGTCATTAAAAATTTTCCGCTATTTTTGATTTTGTCGAAAAAAATAAAAACGAACTAGTCCTAGGTTTTTCGCTCGATCGGAATCGTTTCGGTGCTAAAATGTTCCTTGGAGTTCGAATATCAATAATTATTGAAAAAAAGTTGAACTTTCGACTCACGGTCGACATGCCACGCCCAAACGTCTGAAGTGTGCGCAGCCACTAGGGATTTATTGGATATAACTGCGGACAGGAATGAAGTATTAACACGACACTTGGTACTTGTGATGACAGTCATGGCCTGAGGTGGCATGCGTCGTTTCGTCACAGCGCCACCTAGTGGTCAGACGAATCATTTAAACGCTTATAACTTAGGCTGAGTTTAACGTATTTTCATGCAACTTTTTTCTTTGGAGTCCTGAATTGTTGCCGAGTCCAACGATACCAAGCATGCCAGGTTTTGCTTTACGGTTGGTTCTGCACAGGAAAATAGCGCTTAAAAAACACGCGCGAATAACTCCGCGAGGGTTATTCCGATCGACTCGAAACGACCATAGGAAGAACATTGTATTACCTTCTGAACAAAAAGTTCTATTGGCGTTATGTTAAAATTTTCATCAGAAATGGCCGAAAATTGCAAAAAACGAAAAATTACCTCAAAATTTTGTGTTTTTACACATAAATGGTTATAACTCCGCAACGAAATGATATTTTTTCACCAGATTTGATACGCTGATGTCTGAGCACAGTCTGAGGCAATACAAAAAAAATGGTATGCCTGCACCACTAGTTGGCCTCATAATTTAACAAAACCTATGACATTGAACAAACCCTATGGTCAAACAACTGTTTTTTCAATAAACTAAAGTGTACAGCCATGATACTAGCTAGATGTAACACAGTCATGACCTGAGATTCCATGCACGAGTTTGTCATAGCGCCACCTAGTGGTAATTTGTTATTTTCACTTAAAAATACTGTAACCTTACATTTAAAATCATGAGTCATCATGGATTATTCCTTTCATGGCTTTGAGTATAATCATTGATGGATTGCAAGTCACTCCCTAGCAACCAATGAGAATACCCTAGCAACCATTTAGCAAGCTGTATCTCTGTATCAGAACATCGTAGAGACGTGGGGTTCGGCTCTTTTGACTCATTAACCCTATTTTAACATTTTGTGACCCGAGTTTTGCCATTGCAAGCACCACAAACATTTCCTTCAGTGTTCTATTTGTCAATGTTCCGTGAGAAGAGAGGGAGACATTTCACTGAACGATAGCACTTTTTTGCTGATAACTTTGAACACGTGTGTCTGGTATCTTATTTTTCATCATTTATTTTGTACAATGCAGCAAATCTACACAGCCATGCCCTTAATGGTCTTAATGTCCCAAATCGCTTGAACCCCGGTAATCGCTGCTTGCAGCTATATTTATTATTAGGGGTTCAAGCCCGAAGGGCTGAAACCCTATTGTATTTGTACTGATTTTTATTAGGGGTTCAAGCGCGAAGCGCTGAAACCCTATTGTAATTGTTAAGATTTTTATTATTATTATTCTGCCGTAAAACGGAATGTGCAGACCAAACCGTAAGGCCTAGAGACTTGAAACTTGGCCAAATGGTAGGACCCAATTTGGGGAGAGGTTGACAGAGTATCAACCCGATTGGCCTATAGGTGGCGCTATAACGACGGAAATCACGTTTATGCTCATAACTCCCAGAAATCTTGTCCAAATATCAAGTGTCTTATATCACTGGAATCCTTGCGTCAAGACGAACAAAACGTATATCTCCGATTTTATTTGCGCCTAGAATTTTTTTTCGCTATTTTCGATTTTGTCGAAAAAAATAAAAACGAACTAGTCCTAGGTTTTTCGACCGATCGGAACCATTCCAGTGCTGTAATATTCCTTGGAGCGTGAATATCAAAAGTTATCAAAAAAAAGTTGAACTTTCGACTCACCGTCGTAAAGCCACGCCCAAACGCCCCCTATGGGCGGAGCCTCTAGGTCTTAAATGGCTATAACTTGGGATTAGAAAGAGGTATCGACACCAAATTTGGTGTATATATACAGGGGACTATTCTTGGCTCACGTTCAAATAATTGCGCCGCTTGACCACTAGTTGGCGTTATAACACCACCTCAACCTTTGAAGGGCTGTAGCTACAAAAGTGTGGGACCGATCAACTTGAAATTTGGCACAGTTGCTCTTGGTCTAGGGTACTATTAATGTCTAAAAGGAATTTTGCATGGCTCAAGAAACATGGCCGCCATCGGCCAATCAAGAAAAAGCAGCTATTAGACAGGGTTAACGAAGGCCGATCGAAACGAAACGCGGTGGGCCTGTTTGTCTCTTGGCCATGAAGGTCTGTGCAGAGTAAGAAAAAATTCGGCCTCCGGGGGGCGCTATCACGTTTTTTTAGTGTTTAAATTATTGTGTATTATGTAGTGTTTTAGATATCCACAAGATCCTCATATCATTTAATAGAGGTACTTACAATGAACAACTTTCCCTCAAGAAGCAACTGTCTCAGTAGAATCGTTTGTTAGATATTCATCATTTTCTTTTAAACCTACTTTTGCGAACTAGTCCTAGGTTTTTTGACCAATCTGAACCAATCCAGTGCTGGAATATTCCTTAGACATTGAATATCAATAATTATCAAAAAAAAGTTGAACTTTGCACTCGTTGTCGCAACACCACGGTCAAAAGTACGAAGAGGCGGTGCCACAAATACTTAAATGCCTATCATTTATGATAGGAATGAGATATCAACACGAAACTTGGTACACATATGTATAGACCTAGACTGAGTTCACATGCAAAAAATAGCAGAGATTGTCCACTAGGTTGCGCAATAACCTAAGAACAAAAACGATGACTATAGCATATGTATACGACACATAAATATTTGTCTCACCTACTATTTTGCACATAACATCTGCTTTCAGATTCTTATAAGGGTCTATTAGGATAATTACATATCTTAGAAAACATGCCGACCAACAGCCAGCCAGCATTAACCATGTACGAGTCCAGCGATTACAACTAAACTGATGGGCTTTTTTGTCTTATGTTCTCAAGTGTCTGTGAGGATTTTTGGCTCATCATTCCGGAAATATTTGCATCTAGAACAATGGGTGTAACGTTAACTGTCCCCTAGATCAGTGGTTTTCAAAAGTATTCCTGGAAGCCCACTGCTCTGCACATATACAAAAGTCTTCTATTTTAAACAAATCCACTTTAATCATCAGTAGAGATTTGTATGAACTGAACTGATTGTGTCAGATGAGGGAATCATACAAAATGTGCTGAGCATTGGGTCTGGAGAAACCACTGTGTTTCAGTAAGTTGAAAGTACTGCTCTAGATGTTTATGTTTATATGAAAAACAATTTTGTGAATTTGCTGTACTATCTGGGCAAATATCAATATGAAACATAAAATAAACTTTTGCCGTTGTATTCCTAGATTTGATATGATGTCTCATCATCATCTTATGATGTGGGAACCATTTCTAACCTGTATTCGTTATTTCATTTGTAACTGCTGTTATGTTTCTTTTGTCCATGGGTTTGCATCTGCATGAAAATTATTATAAGATTCAATGATCTGCAGTCATTTACCTCATTAAAACTAAAAGACTTGAGGTTATCAATTCAAGCATTTTGAAATGTGACATTTTCAAAATGGGCCAGACTAAGTATATCTAACCAATTAACTAGTAATGTGAAGCTTATGACAAAATATTATTAGTTTTATTAAGATCAGACAATATATGTCTTTCCAAGACTAGGGCTGGTTGAATAATTAAGTTAAAACTGTGTTTTAAGGACTAGTCTGAAGAACTAGTAGTTAGTTAGGGCTAATCAGTCTTACTATTTGGATTTAAATATAATTTAAATAATTTAAATATTTTTTCACATGATACTTAAAGCAGTTATGTTCAGTCATGAAGACAAAAATGTATGACTAACTTTTAAGACTAGTCTTAGAGATTAATGTTACTGACCATTGGTTTAAGTGTAGTTACAGACTAAAATTTAGGTTTATGTTTTAGTTGTCTTACTTGAAAATAGCTTACAATGGCCTATCTTTAAATATATCAGGGCCATAGTTTTGTCTTAAGATGTACACCAGTAATGTTTTTTAAAAGGTTTGTTTGTAAAAAGTACCTAAATGTTTTTAAATAACTAATGGCTAGTCATGCATCAATTTAAACCTGTGGGAAACAACCCAATAAAGTTATAAAGCTTCAAATGTTGTCTTAGAATTCTTCAAATCCTAAAGGTATGAAAAAGATTGCTGTAAATATGTGGATCCTTAAAGAACAGGCCAACATTAGAAATAATTACTAATAATCACACATAAAGAGAATATATATTTGGTTATCAGTAGCTTTAGTATTTTAATCTATTTTCCATGACATAAACATGTCATGATGTGTCTTATAAAGTTTTTAATAATTGTTTATAGAATTATTGCAATGAAATTGTAATGTTATGATATAATTGGTTGTTTTAAATGTAAATGATTTACTGAAAACTTACTCAAGCACAACACATGTGTGAACACAAATAAGTGCTTAATAGCAAATCTGACTGACATTTGCTTAATGACATCATATTTGTTATTAACTCCATTGGATATAAACAACACATCTGGATCAGTTATGTATGGGCATAGCCAGTGGTTAACTCTTTCACCGCCAGCGTTTTTAAAAAAAGTTGCCAGGCAGCGCCAGCGTTTTTCATGATTTTCACCAAAGTTTATTGCCTTCCAGAAAATGTTCTTCTTTAAATATATAAACATACAATATACCAAATGAAAGAACAGACCCTCTGCTTTCAAACAGAAAAAACGTTTCATCTTACCTTTAGTGGGTCTTTTGCAATCAGCTTTTGAATATGGGTAGGTTTTTGCAAAAACAACATATTTTGAGCAAAAAGCAGAGACAATTTCATTTTTTTGACGGACTTTTCATAGAGATCCCATTCAGAGCGATCTTTAAAACAGACACGGACATGCAGCAGCTTGGCATAGGGCAATACTTCCGGTTTTAAAAAGTTGCGGAAGGGCGCCACCTGGTGGATAATAGCGGTATTGCAGAAAGACGGATCTCGTCATTGGCGGGGAAGCGTTTTCTCTTAATTGACGAGATATCTCGTCAATGGCGGGGAAAGAGTTAAATAAAAAAATATGTAGAGCTTTAGTACTATTTAGCTTTTTTAATTATTCATTTCAAGAACAAGAACATTGCATACATACAAGAGGATTACAATGTGCTTATTTAACATTTAACATAACAATGGATCAAATAAAATAAAAATAAAAAAATAAATTAACAATAACATGGGGATATTCTACAATAATTCAATAAAACAAAAGGTTTCAAAAATGTTATATATTTGCTTTGCTTTTTTTGACTTTTAACAGTTTCAAAATAATTTCTTAATTCCGTTCTAAATAAAATGCTATTGGGTTTATTATTTGCCCATTTTTGTTTATGGATGTGAAATTTTCCATATATAATCAATAAGTTGATTAACAAGTCTTTCTCCACACATTTACTTTTATAATACAAAAATATATCCTTACCAGATAACCGAATTATTATTTTGTGAGTTTAAATATCAAGCATTCCACATCAATCCAAAAAGATTGAGTAAATATACGTTGATAAAATAAATGTTTTATGGATTCTACTTCCAAATTGCAAATACAAGTAACCTCCATATCTCTTAAGAATCTGGAGACTACTTGTTTAACTGGATACATTAAATGAACCAATTTATAAGTAATTTGTCATGGTGGAATCCGTGTCATGTTTTGTGTCTGTTCCGATTGTCGTCACCTGGACTCTTGTTAATTAATTACCTGCCTCATCACACCTGTGTATCGTTAGTCTGTTTGTATATATACCCCTGCCTGTTGTATGTTCACTTGCCGGATGATTGTCGCTGATTCCCTGTCTGTTCCTGTGTTCTACGTTTTAGTGTTCCTGTGTTTATTTACCTGCCTGTTGTTTGATTCTAGTATTTTGTTTCTTGGTTATTATTAAATGTTATTTATTCATCTCGAACTCTGCACATGCGTCCTACTTCCTGATCTCATGTTCCCGGTCGTGACATAATTTCTTTAACCTTATTCGTGAGACAGTATATATTTAATAAACTCCAAACCTCTTTCCATACAAGTTGACTATATAAGGAGTTCCAGTATGGTTTACATCTAGGCAAATATTCATTTCTACATAGTGTTCTTATAAGTTATTAAATTTTTTTTCTAGAATATTTACTCCATTAATACATAACTGAGCATTATGTAAGGAGTTACAATCATAAGATGTATAACCTTGAAAGAGTTGAATAAGTCCACTAGGTATGACATCAAATACAACTGCAAATTCCTTAGCAGTTACTGGAATCTTATAGTGATTGAGGAATTTCACAATAATTAAAGAGGTGACCATCATCTTTAAATAACTGCCTCACTAATATTATATTATTATCATACCAATTTCTATAAAATAAGGATTTGTTTTTGTATAGAATATTCTTGTTATTCCAAATAACAGATCTATGTGGAGAAAAGTTATGTTTATATATGAGCATCCAAGATAAACAAACCTGTTTATGGAAACCTGACAGTTTTATGGGAACCTTGTTTATATCAAAATTGAATCGCAAAAAAAATCCCAAACCACCCAATTTCTTAAAAATCATTTCTAGTATGATGTTCCATATACTACCTTTCCAACTTCAGTTACTTTTTATCCACTTATTTTTAAAAACAGTTTTTAAAATCTAGTACATTTTAACCTCCTTCCTCAACTGGATTGCTTAGAATTGACTTTTTAATGTCAATACATAACTAATGGCTAGTCATGCATCAATTTAAACCTGTGGGAAACAACCTAATAAAGTTATAAAGCTTCAAATGTTGTCTTAGAATTCTTCAAATCCTAAAGGTATGAAAAAGATTGCTGTAAATATGTGGATCCTTAAAGAACAGGCCAACATTAGAAATAATAACTAATAATCATACATAAAGAGAATATATATTTGGTTATCAGTAGCTTTAGTATTCTAATCTATTTTCCATGACATAAACATGTCATGATGTGTCTTATAAAGTTTTTAATAATTGTTTATAGAATTATTGCAATGAAATTGTAATGTAATGATACAATTGGTTGTTTTAAATGTAAATGATTTACTGAAAACTTACTCTAGCACAGCACATGTGTGAACACAAATAAGTGCTTAATAGCAAATCTGACTGACATTTGCTTAATGACATCATATTTGTTATTAACTCCATTTGATATAAACAACACATCTGGATTTGTTATGTTTAGGCCTACTATAATATGACAGAGGCTGTCATCTGAAATACTTGTATGTTTGCACATAATATTTATGTCAAGGAATATATATGTTCTATAAGAACAATTACGTTTGTTAATAAAAAAAATAGTCTAAAAGATTTAAACAAGCAACCATTTAGTAAGACCTACAGAATATATCTCTATGAACTAAAATGACTGTTTCAGATGAGAGAAACATACAAAATGTGCAGAGCATGTTTGTGTATATGTTCCTTTTGTCCATAAAAATATATACGGTTTAATAACTTGCATACCTCACTTTATTTACCTAATTAAAACAGAAAGCCTTCATGGAACTCGATTAAAGGACATGAACATGAATCTGCTAAATGAAATGATATTTGTTATTGACACGATTTAATAACATCATCCACCATTCAGATAAAGTATCTGGTTATGTTTTATTAAATTGTTTCAGTTCTTACACTCAACAACAGTAAAGCCAGTGCAGTACAATTTTCTCTACACTGTATAAATATATATATATATATATATCAAATACAAAAACAACTTTGCAGAAGTATAGCTATCACACAGTCATTTTGAAAACAGCTCTGACGAACGGCCCCTAAAGCTTATGACAAAGCATACAATGTATTATTGAGATCAGGCAATATACTCAAATTCCTTATTGTGGTTTTTAGGTGCAATTTTCCGTTATGTCCACTAGATGGTAGAAGAGGATCAATCACTGGCTGACATTTGCACTCACAGAAAACACAGATGATGATTACTCTTTAACTAAGTTTACTATTAATAGAAATCTGTTCACATTTAAAGGTGCAGTGTGTAAATTTTAGAAGGATCTCTTGACAGAAATGCAAAATGATATAAAAAACTATATTATCAGGGGTGTATAAAGACCTTTCATAATGAACCGGTATGTGTTTATTACCTTAGAACGAGACCTTTTTATCTACATACACAGAGTGTCCCCTTACATGGAAGTCACCATTTTGTGGCGCCATTTTTCTACAGAAGCCCCTAACGGACATTTTTTTTACTAAGTTGTCTACGACGATGACATGTTTGTCTGGTGGCGGCTACCGTAGCTTCTCTATGTGTTTCAAAAGCGAGGGGTGAGCAGTGGACTAAGCCATTGGTTGCAATTCGTGACCTCACCACTAGACGCCGCTAAAATGTACACACTGCACTTTTAACTTCATGATTTTACTGTTATAATATTAAAATCACATTTAGTTAAAGACTACCACTTCAATTGTTCTGAGTTATCAGTTTTAACACTCATGTCATTTTATGAAAGCTGTGAAACGTGAACATAATTTTGGAGGCACTTACACGACATTTGCAGTAAGAATTATATATTTTTAGTTTTTTATAAAAAAAACCATACCAAATGAGTGTGTAACCATGTCAATATTAAGTCTTGTTCTTTAACAGTCTTGTTTCTCCTTTCTCAGATAAACGTGTGTGTGTACAATATACAATGCAGAATATCTATATGGCCATGTCCTTAAACGTCTTGTGATCTAAATGGCTTGAACCCCGGTAATCGCTGCTAGCAGCTATATTTATTATTTATTATTCTTTTTATTATTTTTCTTCTGCCGTAAAACGGATCGTGCAGACCAAACCGTAAGGCCTAGAGACTTGAGACTTGGCCAAATGGTAGGTCTCATTCGTGCGCGAAGATGACAGAGTGTCATCCCAATCGGCCTATGGGGGGCGCTACAGCGATGGCAAACGTGTTGATGCTCATAACTTCGACAATTCTTGTCCAAATGTCAAGTGTCTTATATTCCTGGATTCCTTGCGTCAAGACGAACAAAATGTATATCTCCGATTTCATTTCCGTCATTAAAAATTTTCCGCTATTTTTGATTTTGTCGAAAAAAATAAAAACGAACTAGTCCTAGGTTTTTCGCTCGATCGGAATCGTTTCGGTGCTAAAATGTTCCTTGGAGTTCGAATATCAATAATTATTGAAAAAAAGTTGAACTTTCGACTCACGGTCGACATGCCACGCCCAAACGTCTGAAGTGTGCGCAGCCACTAGGGATTTATTGGATATAACTGCGGACAGGAATGAAGTATTAACACGACACTTGGTACTTGTGATGACAGTCATGGCCTGAGGTGGCATGCGTCGTTTCGTCACAGCGCCACCTAGTGGTCAGACGAATCATTTAAACGCTTATAACTTAGGCTGAGTTTAACATATTTTCATGCAACTTTTTTCTTTGGAGTCCTGAATTGTTGCCGAGTCCAACGATACCAAGCATGCCAGGTTTTGCTTTACGGTTGGTTCTGCACAGGAAAGTAGCGCTTAAAAAACACGCGCGAATAACTCCGCGAGGGTTATTCCGATCGACTCGAAACGACCATAGGAAGAACATTGTATTACCTTCTGAACAAAAAGTTCTATTGGCGTTATGTTAAAATTTTCATCAGAAATGGCCGAAAATTGCAAAAAACGAAAAATTACCTCAAAATTTTGTGTTTTTACACATAAATGGTTATAACTCCGCAACGAAATGATATTTTTTCACCAGATTTGATACGCTGATGCCTGAGCACAGTCTGAGGCAATACAAAAAAAAATGGTATGCCTGCACCACTAGTTGGCCTCATAATTTAACAAAACCTATGACATTGAGCAAACCCTATGGTCAAACAACTGTTTTTTCAATAAACTAAAGTGTACAGCCATGATACTAGCTAGATGTAACACAGTCATGACCTGAGATTCCATGCACGAGTTTGTCATAGCGCCACCTAGTGGTAATTTGTTATTTTCACTTAAAAATACTGTAACCTTACATTTAAAATCATGAGTCATCATGGATTATTCCTTTCATGGCTTTGAGTATAATCATTGATGGATTGCAAGTCACTCCCTAGCAACCAATGAGAATACCCTAGCAACAATTTAGCAAGCTGTATCTCTGTATCAGAACATCGTAGAGACGTGGGGTTCGGCTCTTTTGACTCATTAACCCTATTTTAACATTTTGTGACCCGAGTTTTGCCATTGCAAGCACCACAAACATTTCCTTCAGTGTTCTATTTGTCAATGTTCCGTGAGAAGAGAGGGAGACATTTCACTGAACGATAGCAATTTTTGCTAATAACTTTGAACACGTGTGTCTGGTATCTTATTTTTCATCATTTATTTTGTACAATGCAGCAAATCTACACAGCCATGCCCTTAATGGTCTTAATGTCCCAAATCGCTTGAACCCCGGTAATCGCTGCTTGCAGCTATATTTATTTATTAGGGTTTTGAGCACGAAGTGCTTAAAAACCTATTGTATTTGTCTGTTTTATTAGGGGTTCAAGCCCGTAGGGCTGAAACCCTATTGTATTTGTATGGATTTTTATTATTAGGGGTTCAAGCCCGAAGGGCTGAAACCCTATTGTATTTGTACTGATTTTTATTATTATTATTATTATTATTATTTTTATTATTTTTCTTCTGCCGTAAAACGGATCGTGCAGACCAAACCGTAAGGCCTAGAGACTTGAGACTTGGCCAAATGGTAGGTCTCATTCGTGCGCGAAGATGACAGAGTGTCATCCCAATCGGCCTATGGGGGGCGCTACAGCGATGGCAAACGCGTTGATGCTCATAACTTCGACAATTCTTGTCCAAATGTCAAGTGTCTTATATTCCTGGATTCCTTGCGTCAAGACGAACAAAATGTATATCTCCGATTTCATTTCCGTCATTAAAAATTTTCCGCTATTTTTGATTTTGTCGAAAAAAATAAAAACGAACTAGTCCTAGGTTTTTCGCTCGATCGGAATCGTTTCGGTGCTAAAATGTTCCTTGGAGTTCGAATATCAATAATTATTGAAAAAAAGTTGAACTTTCGACTCACGGTCGACATGCCACGCCCAAACGTCTGAAGTGTGCGCAGCCACTAGGGATTTATTGGATATAACTGCGGACAGGAATGAAGTATTAACACGACACTTGGTACTTGTGATGACAGTCATGGCCTGAGGTGGCATGCGTCGTTTCGTCACAGCGCCACCTAGTGGTCAGACGAATCATTTAAACGCTTATAACTTAGGCTGAGTTTAACATATTTTCATGCAACTTTTTTCTTTGGAGTCCTGAATTGTTGCCGAGTCCAACGATACCAAGCATGCCAGGTTTTGCTTTACGGTTGGTTCTGCACAGGAAAATAGCGCTTAAAAAACACGCGCGAATAACTCCGCGAGGGTTATTCCGATCGACTCGAAACGACCATAGGAAGAACATTGTATTACCTTCTGAACAAAAAGTTCTATTGGCGTTATGTTAAAATTTTCATCAGAAATGGCCGAAAATTGCAAAAAACGAAAAATTACCTCAAAATTTTGTGTTTTTACACATAAATGGTTATAACTCCGCAACGAAATGATATTGTTTCACCAGATTTGATACGCTGATGTCTGAGCACAGTCTGAGGCAATATAAAAAATATGGTATGCCTGCACCACTAGTTGGCCTCATAATTGAACAAAACCTTTGACATTGAGCAAGCCCAATGGTCATAAAACTGTTTTTTCACTAAACTAAAGTGTGTAGCCATGATACTAGCTCGATGTAACACAGTCATGACCTGAGATTCCATGCACAAGTTTGTCATAGCGCCACCTAGTGGTAATTTGTTATTTTCACTTAATAATACTGTAACCTTACATTTAAAATCATGAGTCATCATGGATTATTCCTTTCATGACTTTGAGTATAATCATTGGTGGATTGCAAGTCACTCCCTAGCAACCAATGAGCATACCCTAGCAACCATTTAGCAAGAGCTGTATCTCTGTATCAGAACATCGTAGAGACATGGGGTTCGGCTCTTTTGACTCATTAACACTATTTTAACATTTTGTGACCCGAGTTTTGCCAATGCAAGCACCACAAACATTTCTTTCATTGTTCCATTTGTCAATGTTCTGTGAGAAGAGAGGGAGACATTTCACTGAATGATAGCACTTTTTTGCTGATAACTTTGAACACGTGTGTCTGGTATCTTATTTTCCATCATTTATTTTGTACAATGCAGCAAATCTACACAGCCATGCCCTTAAAGGTCTTAATGTCCCAAATCGCTTGAACCCCGGTAATCGCTGCTTGCAGCTATATTTCTAGTTATTATTTTTCTTCTGCCGTAGAACGGATCGTGCAGACCAAACCGTAAGGCCTAGAGACTTGAGACTTGGCCAAATGGTAGGACCCAATTTGGGGAGAGGTTGATAGAGTATCAACCCGATTGGCCTATAGGTGGCGCTATAGCGATAACAAACGCGTTGATGCTCATAACTCCCAGAATTCTTGTCCAAATGTCAAGTGTCTTATATCCCTGGATTCCTTGCGTCAAGACGAACAAAACATATATCTCCGATTTCATTTCCGTCATGAAATTTTTTTCGCTATTTTCGATTTTGTCGAAAAAAATAAAAACGAACTAGTCCTAGGTTTTTTGTCCGATCGGAACCGTTCCAGTGCTGTAATATTCCTTGGAGTGTGAATATGAAAAGTTATCAAAAAAAAGTTGAACTTTATACTCGTCGTCGTCAAGCCACGCCCAAATGCCCCCAATGGGCGGAGCCTCTTGGACTTCAATGGCTGTAACTTGGGATTGGAAAGAGGTATCGAAACCAAATTTGGTACACATATACAGCGGACTATTCTGGGGTCACGTGCAAAAAATTGCATCGCTTGACCACTAGTTGGCGCTATAACACTACTTCAACTTTGAAGAGCTGTAACTAGAGAAATATGGGACCGATCAACTTGAGATTTGGCACGGGTGCTCTTGGTCTAGGGTACTATCTGTGTGGGAAAGGAATTTCGCGTAGCTCAAAAAACATGGCCGCCATCGGCCAATCAAGAAAAAGCAGCTATTGGGCAGGGTTAACGGAGGCCGATCGAAACGAAACGTGGTGGACCTGTTTGTCTCTTGGCCATGAAGGTCTGTGCAGAGTAAGAAAAAATTCGGCCTCCGGGAGGCGCTATCACGTTTTTTCAATGTTTAAGTGATTGTGTATTATGCAGTGTTTCAGATATCAACAAGATCTTTATATCATTTAATAGAGCTACATTTAATGAACAACTTTTCCTCAAGAAGCACTTGTCTCAGTCGAATCGTTTGTTAGATATTCATAATTTTCTCTTAAACCTACTTTTGCGAACTAGTCCTAGGTTTTTTGACCGATCTGAACCAATCCAGTGCTGGAATATTCCTTAGACACTGAATATCAATAATTATCAAAAAAAAGTTGAACTTTGCACTCGTCGTCGCAACACTACGGTCAAAAGTACGAAGAGGCGGGGCCACAAATACTTAAATTGCTATCATTTATGATAGGAATGAGATATCAACATGAAACTTGGTACACATATGTATAGACCCAAGCTGAGGTCACATGCAAAAAATTGCAGAGATTGTCCATTAGGTGGCGCTATAACTTAAGAACAAATAACCATAACTATAGCATATGTATATGACACATAAATATTTGTCTGACCTACTTGTTATTTTGCACATTACATCTACTTTCAGGTTCTTATAATGGTCTATGAGGATAATTATTTATCTTTGAAAACATGCCACTCAACAGCCAACCAGTATTAACCATGTACGAGTCAAGCCTAATGGTGTGTGATTACAACTAAACTCATGGGACTGTTGGTCTTATGTTTCCAAGTGTCTGTGAGGATTTTTAGTTCATCTTTCTGAAAATCTTTGCATCTAATACAATGTGTGCAAAGTAAACAGTTCTCTAGATCAGTGGTTCTCAACACACCTGCTTCACATAATCAGCACAATAGTAGAGATCTCTATTAACTAAACTGATTGTGTCAGATGAGAGAAACATACAAAATGTGCAGAGCAGTGGTTCTCCAGAAACGGAGTAGAGAACCACTGCTCTATATGTTTATGTTTATATGAAAAAACTATTTTGTGAACTAATACTTGGTTTTTCACTCAACACCACTAAAGCCAATGCAATACAATTTCCTGTAGTCTGTGAGCAAATATGAATGCCAAATTGTTATCACCAATTGTACGTCTTATTCCTTTAGTTGTTTAGCTTTGAATTACAAAAACAACTTTTCAAAACTACTAGAATTTTTTCAGTCAACAACAATAAAATCAGCGCAGTACATTTTTCTGTCCTCTGTGTGTAAAGGTATATCAAATACAAAATGTAATGAATTTGAATACCTGCTTTTGTAAGCATATATTTCATGTGATGTCACACATTGGTGTAGGTGCCATTTGTACGACTGAATTGCAGCATGTGTGTTTAAAGGAACTCATAAAGATATGGATTAAAGTTTTTCATTATCTCCATTTATTTACATCAGTAGCATTAGGATTCTATTCTACCTTCCATGACATAAACGTGTCCTGACATGATGTATAATACAAAGTTGTTACATTTTTATATGTTATTTTTCAAATATTGCACCAAAAACTTCATGTGATAATGCAATTGGTTATTATTCACATAAATGACCTGCTAGAACCCAACTAAAAAGCAGCACTTTATGAAAGTAACACAGACAAATGCTCACCAGCAAATCTGCTGCAAATCTACTAAATAACATGACATTTGTTATTGACATAATTTGATATTGAAAACATATCTGGATCAGTTATTTATTGGCCCAGCCTAAAATCACATGAAAATAATTGCAGAGCTATACCACTATTTGACAATTTAACATGACAGAGCCTAAAAATGTTTCTATTAAAATATGTAACTTTGCTTTATTGTTTCCAAATCCATAAATTAGTATTCTCTTACAATAACACAATAAAAGGATTATATGAAAAATATATACTCTCTGTGTGAAACACAGACCCTCATTAATATACTTAAGAGCATGCTTATCAGGATTTGAGTTAAAAATGTGTCTACCTTTATTTACTTTTAAATATTCAATACTAATTTTATGTTAAATTAATTGTAAAAGGAAAACAATAATTTTAGCCAACAGATGGCAGAAGGTCATCTTCTGCCATCTGCTGGCTAAAATTATTATTTATTATTTAAAATGTATACTCAATGAAATTGTGTTCACAGGTTTCATCAATGGATGCATGATTTAACTTTATGAAGTCAGTATTATTATGTTAAAATAACATTTCGTCAATCATTCTGACGGTATCCGTTTTAACAGTCATGTGACATTCGAACATAGGATAAACATTTAAATAGGTTGATGAACTCTTAAAGGACACCAAGCATATGGAGATTGGTCATTTATTTCAAAGTCTTATTTCCTAACCCTGCCATTTCTGCTTCTGTGTGTAAATGCATGTATGTGTTTTAGCTTATTCTTCATCATTGCTGTGTTATAGATTAGCCATATGAGACCTATATCTCTATATCAGAACATCGTAGAGAAATTGTGGTGGGCTGTTTTGTCTCATGTTAACAATTTTTGAAACATTTTGTGTGACAAATCTTGCAACAGCATGCACCACATAATTTTCTCTTCAGAAAATTTACCTAATTGGTAACATGTTAGTATTTCATATTCTAAGTATATTTGATAACAATGCAGCAAATCTAAACAGGCATGCCCTTAAAGGTCTTAAAGGTTCATATAATGAGATTTTTTAAAGATGTAAAATAAATTGTTTGTGTACCCAGAGTGTGTATGTGAAGTGTTATCTCAAAATACTCCACAGATCATTTATTATAGCATGTTAAAATTGACACTTTGTAGGCCTGAGCAAAATTGTGCAGTTTTTGGGTGTTTCCTTTAAAATGCAAATGAGTGGATGAAATGCAAACACTGATCACAATGATGGTGGTTTGTTGTAATTGAAATTCAATTGTGCTCTCGATTATTTTATTTTTTATCTTTTTCATGTTTTCTAGGTTGATATAAGCACTGGGGACCCAATTATAGCACTTACACTTGGAAAAAGTCAGATTTTCACGCTATGACCCCTTTAAGGTCCCAGATCGCTTGAACCCCGCTAATCGCTGCTTGCAGCTATATTTATTATTATTAGGGTTTCGAGCACGAAGTGCTGAAAACCTATTGTATTTGTCTGTTTTATTATTATTATTATTATTATTATTAGGGGTTCAAGCCCGTAGGGCTGAAACCCTATTGTAATTGTTAAGATTTTTATTTATTATTATTATTTTGCCGTAAAACGGAACGTGCAGACCAAACCGTAAGGCCTAGAGACTTGAAACTTGGTCAAATGGTAGGACCCAATTTGGGGAGAGGTTGATAGAGTATCAACCCGATTGGCCTATAGGTGGCGCTATAGCAATAACAAACGCGTTGATGATCATAACTCCCACAAATCTTGTCCAAATGTCAAGTGTCTTATATCACTGGAATCATTGCGTCAAGTCGAACAAAACGTTTATCTCCGATTTCACTTCCGCCATGGAAAATTTTTCGCTATTTTCGATTTTGTCGAAAAAAATAAAAACGAACTAGTCCTAGGTTTTTCGTCCGATTGGAACCGTTCCAGTGCTGTAATATTCCTTGGAGTGTGAATATGAAAAGTTATCAAAAAAAAGTGGAACTTTAGACTCGCCGTCGTCAAGCCACGCCCAAACGCCCCCAATGGGCGGAGCCTCTTGGACTTAAATGGCTATAACTTGGGATTGGAAAGAGGTATCAACACCAAATTTGGTACACATATACAATGGACTATTCTGGGGTCACGAAACAAAAATTGCGCCGCTTGACCACTAGCTGGCGCTATAAGACCACCTCAACTTTGAAGGTCTGTAACTCCAGAAATGTGCGACCGATCAACTTGACATTTGGCACCGGTGCTCCTGGTCTACGGTACTATCTATGTGTAAAAGGAATTTCGCTTGGATCAAAAAACATGGCCGCCATCGGCCAATCAAGGAAAAGCAGCTGTTAGACAGGGTTAACGGAGGCCGATCAAAACGAAACGCGGTGGTCCTGTTTGTCTCTTGGCCATGAAGGTCTGTGCAGAGTAAGAAAAAATTCGGCCTCCGGGAGGCGCTATCACGTTTTTTCAGTGTTTAAGTGATTGTGTATTATGCAGTGTTTCAGATAGCAACAAGATCTTCATATCATTAAATAGAGGTACTTACAATGAACAACTTTTCCTCAAGAAGCACTTGTCTCAGTCGAATCGTTTGTTAGATATTCATCATTTTCTTTTAAACC